>NW_020664492.1:3763073-3784365 GCF_002925995.2 Terrapene triunguis | reverse complement strand
TCTCGAGGTCCCTTCCAGTCCTAGAATCTATGAATCTATGAATCTTTTCTATAAAATGTGAGCCATATACAGAATACAAGACTTTGTTGTATGATAAAATATTTTAGTAGATCTCATGTGGTTTTGCCACTTGTCAGAAATATGGTGATCCCAAACTAGTTCCAATACAATTTGTTACAAATATACAGAATGCACAATGATGTAATACACTACTTAGCTCTAATACAGTAATTTCCATCACAGAATCTCAAACTTTCACAAACTAACAAGCCTCCACATGCAACAAGTAGATATAGTATCTCCTTTTTACCAATGGGGAAAATGGAAGTTCAACACTGTTAAGTAACTTATCCAGGATCACCCAGACCCATATTCTAATAATAAAATCTTGCTGACTTCCATTATTGCTGCTCTACTTGTAGAGTGCCCAGAAGTATGTACACAAGAGAAGCGCCAAAACGAGGACAGGTATTTAGAAAATTTTTTAGCGTACTCAGAAGAGGAGAGCTCCCTAGCCAGCAAGCCAGAATTTTTAGCCATGTTCTCTGAATAGTAACATGATCCTGAATCAGTAATAAGTAATGTATGATGTAGTATAGTAATGTTTTATTGTAACTTTGTCTTAGTAAAAAGTTCACAAAAATGAAACAAACAACTTTGTCCCTCTGCATCAATAAGAAAAAACTCTGAAATATGTGGCAAAATGGATTTACGTACAAATCTGATCTATGTGAAAGTTGCTAATGGTAAGCAGGTCTGATATATATTAAAAAAAATTTAAAAAAATATAAAAAAATAAAAAAAAGAATTCTTTGGCTGCTGAGAACTATAATCAAAAAGCACAAGTTGCTTAAAAGCGCACTGAAAAGTCTGCATCTGAATTGCAGGATAGGCAAAGCTTCATTCATTCAAAAAGCTTTTATGAACATATCATACAAATGGGAGAGAACATGGGTAACTTCCAGGCAAAAGAAAACTACTACTATAATGAGGTATTTGAAGAAGCCTCTCCGAGTGCAAGTAATCCAAAAGGAATCAAAGGTAGGCATGGACTTTACAAAGGCGGAGATGAAATAGGCCTCTTTTCAAATTATTTGAACAGAAAAAAATCCTTGACTGAAACCTTTAATATGAAAATGTGAGGCTCTACATCATGAAGCATGTTGTCTTAACTGAAACATTTAAAAGAGGAAGGATTGGCCAGAATCCATCAATCAATCACTTTGGGAAATGTACCGACTTTGTCCTTTTAAGACCTTCTATAAGTGGTGAGAGACATAAGTAAAAGGCTACATTTCTGAAGTAACCTCTCTACAATGGAAAAAAAAACTAAAGGGGATTTCAAGGAAAAGTATCTACATGGCTCAAATCTTAATATTCTAAGTCCAATGCTAAAAAGTAAAGAGTAACAAAAGATAATTATCGTCCTCAAAGATAGTCCTCGGACTTGGACTCCATTACAGAAGTTGAGAAGAGGAAGCATCCAGTTCCCCAACACAGTGGCTCTCAAACTTTCCAGACTATTGTACCCCTTTCAGGAGTCTGTTTTGTCTTGCATACCTCTAAGTTTCACCTCACTTAAAAATCTACTTGCTTACATCATCAGACATAAAAATTCAAAAGTGTCCCAGCACTCTATTACTGAACCATTGCTGACTTTCTTATTTTTACCAAAAAATTATAAAATAAATCAATTGGAATATAAATATTGTACTTACATCTCAGTGTATAGTATATAGAGCAGTACAAACAAGTCATTGTCTGTATGAAATTTTACTTTATACTGACTTTGCTAGGGCTTTTATGTAGCCCTTTGTAAAACTAGGCAAATACATAGATGAGTTGATGTACCCCTGGAAGATCTCTGTGTGCCCCCCCAGAGTGTGCGTATCCCTGGTTGAGAACCACTGCCCTAACCCCTGAAGGAGGAATAGATGCTTAGTCTAGCTTTAACTGTATCACTACAATCTCATGGAGGTGTTAGTAGCTTGAGGACCAGGTGTTCCTGCAGATCAGTCCACAGCCAGCATTACTCAATTAACAAAGGATTGCCCAGTGACCTGTCTTAACTACCTGTTTGGAGCTGGGATTGGCTGGGAGCTTCATTAGTGCTGCCTAGGAGGAGATGCACTAAGCAGTAGGTGGAAGCAGCCTCACATCCACTCTATCCAAGGTCTTAAAGATTTGGAGGCTCTTACTTCATCAGCCATCACTGATGTGGCAGTTGTTGATGCTTCCCCCTCCTTCCACCATCATTGTTACTAAATTACCAGCCACTGTATGGACTGCATGATCTTTTCTGCTCTTACCTCCCTTTTGTTTCCTATCCACTGATCACTGTGGCCTCGCCTTCACCTTTTTTCTTGCAGCTGCCAGAGTGATCATGAGCCTGGCCTGTCTACTCTCATACCTGGCCCCCTTTTTACTACTCCTGAGGGCACTCTGCGCCAAAAAATTAAAAATTCTGCAAATTTTATTTGTCAAATGAATATGGAGGCTCCAGCATGAAACTGGGGAGCACAGGCCCCTGGCTGCACAGAGGTGGGAGATCACTGTGCAGTTCGCCTCTGGGACACGGACTCAGTGGTGAGGTTGCACCCAACCGTGACACAGTGCAAGGACCGGGCCTGCCCCAGAAACACCTCAGGGCCCTGCCCCTCCATGCCAGGTGCACCAGGTGTGGGCAGGCAGGCTCAGCAAGGCAGGATCCAAGTGTGGGTTCAGAGGGTTCTGTGTGGGGCAATCTGGGTGTGGCTGGCTCAGTGAGGGATTCAGATGCAGGGGGGATCTGGATGAAATGGTAATGGGACTCTGCAGGGGGGTCCAGGTGAAGGTGGTTGGGGCTCAGTGGGGGCGGGTCTGGGTGTAGGAGGGATAGAGCTCAGCAGGAGCATCTGGATATGGGGAGCTCAGTGGGACTTCTGGGTGCAGGGGTTAAGGCTCAGGGGGAGGGTCTGGGTATGAGGGGGTCTGGATGCACAGGGGTTGGGCGGATGGGGGAGCAGCTCCTCATACAGTGATCCCTCCCCCTGCAGCTGAGGAGCGATGGGTGCAGGAAGTGCCGGGGGGGGGGCAATTTGCAGAGCTTCCTACAGCCGGGGGAGAAATCTGGGGGTGGGTCTGACAGCCCCAGATGTCGTGCAAGGGAATAGGAATTCCTGTCCTCCCCAGCCCAGCCAGGACTAGCAGCTGAGCCCGACGCAGGGTAGGAGGCACCATCCGGGACTTTCCCAGTTCCGCCACTTGCCCCACAGTGATTTACTTCTCTGCCAGCTCCCCTGACACCTGAAACATACTGCTGGGAAGAATCGTATCACTGCTTTTGTGGCTTCCCTTTCCTTCCCCATCAGAAAGTCATTTTTCTACGGGGAAGCAAAGAAATCTGTGGGGGACAAATACTGCACATGCACAGTGGCGCAGAATTCCCCCAGGAGTATTTTACTAATGCTTCTTTTCTCAACATGACACAAGCTTTACTGAAACTTCTCTTAAGGTCAGATTTAGTGTTTTGCTTTGGGGGTTTAACAGGTAATTGAGATATTTGAATTATCTGGGACAGTGACAGCAGGTTCTTCTGTGGGGTGACTTAGAAATCAGACTACATGTAGTACCTGTTGTGGTAATGTGCTGAAGAGAAGAGATGATTCAAACAACTAAAAGCCACAGGGGTCAATATACATATAAGGATTACTTGCCACCACGTCTGTAGACTCTACACCCTGTGGAATCTATTTAGAAGTCTCTGGTGAAATTAGGACTTGTTTAAAAAAAAAGAAATCAGACAATGAATTAACGTTTCATGGTGAGAGTGAGAGGAAAGGCATCATGCCAGACTGGGGTGGGGGAGTCCAGATCTCACATAAAGAGCGTACAACAGAGCCTTCTAGTTAAACTTGGGCACCTCTTAGGGCTAGTCTACACTGGCAACGCTAAAGCACTGCCGCGTGCCTTGTGTGGTCGCGGCGCAGCACTGGGAGAGAGCTCTCCCAGCGCTCTTAAAAAAAACCCCACCTCCACGAGAGGCGTAGCTCCCAACACTGGTGCCCTGTCTACACTGGCACTTTATCATGCTGAAACTTGCTGCGCTCTGGGGGCGGGGGGGTGTTTTTTCACACACCAGAGCGAGAAAGTTGCAGTGCTGTAAATTGCCAGTGTAGACAAGCCCTTACTTTTATTTTGATATGTCAGAAGCTGCTGTGAAACAGATACTGATGATACTGATTCAATAACATTCTTTTCAGCGCATAAAGAGGCAGACAACTTTGGTTTGGCAGCACATTGCCCTGTGGAAGAGAAACATCTCAAATTCCTTCTTCTGAAGACAAAGGGGCCACTATAGAGGGCGGCTTAAGATTACTTACAGTTCCCTTCTCCAAAAGATGAAAAGGAGAAAACCTTTAACAGTAGAAAGACAGGAGGTGCAACAGCATGTGCAAACTGGGAATTTAAAAAAAAAAAAAAAAATCTGTTGAGTTGCCCCATGTCACAAATGGGTAGGATCCAGACCAGTAGTAGTAGTTACCTCCAGATTGGAAGATGCACTGAGTAAGAGAACATATGGTAAATATATGATGCACCTGTATTTTCTAGGCTGTGCGGCATATCAGACAGGTTTTACTTTCAAAAAGAGCAAAAATCATGTCTTATACACTGCACTCTTCAATATTTTGACTCAAATACTGTTAAAGTAGTGATACTACTTTAATATACCAAAACAATCCAAATACTGATATTTTTGGTTTAGGGAAGTAATCATATCAAATGTAGAAAGAAATTTAAAGTAAGTGGCTCTCACATTTTTTCTATAAATAGAATCAAGGTCACATGATTCTTGCAGTTAAAAAGGCAATAAAAAGACGAATCTTCCCTCCCTTAAAGTCTTAACATTTCAGCCCATATTACTTTTGGCAGAAATTAAAAACTAATGCAGGAAAAGATGTAAAACATGATGAGCCTCAGACTTCAGGCAGCAAGGTTAGACATTTAACCACAAACAAACCTGTGTCTGATTATTATTATAGGTTTTGAAAATTTAATAAGCCAATCTAATAATGTATACGTCACAGATTTAACAGCCTTATTTTAGCTCCTTGGAAAACCTTTAGCATATGGAAAACCTTTCATATGAAAGGAGACTCGAGGAGCTCGGTTTGTTTAGCCTAACCAAAAGAAGGCTGAGGCGGGATATGATTGCTCTCTTTAAATATATCAGAGGGATAAATACCAGGGAGGGAGAGGAATTATTTCAGCTCAGTACTAATGTGGACACGAGAACAAATGGATATAAACTGGCCGTGGGGAAGTTTAGGCTTGAAATTAGACGAAGGTTTCTAACCATCAGAGGGGTGAAATTTTGGAACAGCCTTCCGAGGGAAACAGTGGGGGCAAAAGACCTCTCTGGCTTCAAGATTAGGCTAGATAAGTTTATGGAGGGAATGGTTTGATGGGATAACGTGATTTTAGTCAATTAGGCAATAACGTGCCATCACTGGTAAAATGAGGGTCCGGCTGGAGAATCTTGCCTGTATGCTCGGGGTTCTACTGATCGCCATATTTGGGGTCGGGAAGGAATTTTCCTCCAGGGTAGATTGGCAGAGGCCCTGGAGGTTTTTCGCCTTCCTCCGCAGCATGGGGCAGGGGTCGCAAGCTGGAGGATTCTCTGCGACTTGAAGTCTTTAAATCACGATCTGGAGACTTCAACAGCTGAGTTAAGGGAAAGTGGGTGGGTCAGCTTTTGTGGCCTGCATCATGCGGGAGGTCAGACTAGATGACCATAATGGTCCCTTCTGACCTTAAAGTCTATGAGTCCTCCTGCTAGAAGGACCCCTTACTGTACATGCCCTTCTTTCTAGAAAGCTTCTATATTTTCCAGCAAAAGGACCATTTGAAGCCAACTGATCCTTTACCACATATTAAAGGTTAGCCATTTCTTACCTGTTTATGTGTTTTCTCTTTTTTTTGTTTTTTCGAAGTACTTTATTCTATACTAAACCTAGACAAGTAGGTTTCCTTCAATCTACCAAAAGGAAATTAATGGAGAAACACAATGGGATTTGCTCTTGATTAAAAATTGCCAACATTACTGAAACAACTAATACTGTATTAGAGAACTCAGCAACAAGATGGGATTATATAGTAAGGACTCTACTTTTTTTGCCCACGAGTTGAAAGTCACATAGTTCACTCTGACCCCACTGAAAGTTTCCATATACTATAAAACCTTTTGAACACAATCCTTACATGACGTGAAAAAAATCAACCCTTGAGATTTTGTCACTCTCTTCTAAGCCCATGAAAACCACTGAAAACAAAATCAAACAATTGGTCCACCCTTCTGAATGTTCATCTTGCTTTAAAGTAAGTTACATTGAGCTTTATAACTCAATCAGTGGTTTAAATTACACCTTGAAAAAGTGCAAAGAAAGCCAGAGAAGTGTGGAGACCAAGTAATATATGTGCCTTATAGTTCAAATTTCTAACAGCTGGTCCACACACAGTTCAAACAATTTCATTGTATCAATTTAGAAACTGATTTAGTTAAATCGTTGCTCAAACTGCATATAGACAGATAAGGCCTAAGCAGGAAGGTTGTCCAGATTCAGTACTACTGAAGCTTTTAAATTATCTTCCAGAGGATCCCCATGTACCACAAGTCACATTTATTCTGTAGGGAAGCAACAGTGGCATAGATGACTATGGCAAGAGTCCACACTGGCAAGAAATGACTGCCACTATCCGTGTAAACATATATGGCGATGCATTTCATCATCACTGCCACTTGTGACTTCAAGAGCAATAAAGTACCACTCCCATACTGCAAACTACCATAAAAATGGATGCAAGAGACAAGGAGGATGGGGGAATATCTTTTATTGGACCAACTTATGTTGATGAGAGATAAGTTTTCGAGCTTACACAAAGCTCTTCTTCACATCTGCGAAATGTACCATACCCAAGTGGTATGGTACATTTTCACCAAGCAATCACTCTATAGACAACCTATCAATCCTCATACTCAAAGGAAACCTGCACAACACCTTCAAAAGATGAGTCAGAGAGCTTAAGTTCATAACTTTGCTAGATACTAAAAATGATGGACTGAACAAACACACTGGATTTATTGTTTACAACAACAATCTGTAACCTTCTTAAACCCTGCCCCCACCTCCATCCAGCTTCCCCCCCCCCCCGTTTCCTTGCCCTGTAGGGGTGTTAACAGGCCACTTCACCTTGAATGGTCCCTTGAAATATGTATTAACTACTTATGCTAAACAATCTGGTTTCTGAGTACATTTCCCAGACCTAAAGAAAAGCTCTGTATGAAAGCTTGTCTATCTCATCAACAGAAGTTGGTCCAATAAAAGATATTACCTCACCCACCATGTCTCTCTAATATCCTGGGACTGACACAGCTACAGCAAAACTGCACGTTAAAATGGATGAACATATTCCACCAGTAACACCTTTTCCAATTTCCTTCTCCTTCTACAAGTATTATTTCTGTTTTGCCTGGGTTAAACTTCAATTAAATAGACATTAATGGACTTAACCTCCATGAATTTATCCAGTTCGCTTTTAAACTCTGTTATAGTCCTAGCCTTCACAACCTCCTCAGGTAAGGAGTTCCACAAGTTGACTGTGCGCTGTGTGAAGAAGAACTTCCTTTTATTTGTTTTAAACCTGCTGCCTATTCATTTCATTTGGTGACCCCTAGTTCTTGTATTATGGGAATAAGTAAATAACTTTTCCTTATCTACTTTCTCCACATCACTCATAATTTTATATACCTCTATCATATCCCCCCTTAGTCTCTTTTCCAAGCTGAAAAGTCCTACACTCTTTAATCTCTCCTCATATAGGACCCTCTCCAAACCCCTAATCATTTTAGTTGCCCTTCTCTGAACCTTTTCTAGTGCCAGTATATCTTTTTTGAGATGAGGAGACCACATCTGTACGCAGTATTCAAGATGTGGGCATACCATGGATTTATATAAGGGCAATAATATATTCTCCTTCTTATTCTCTATCCCCTTTTTAATGATTCCTAACATCCTGTTTGCTTTTTTGACCGCCTCTGCACACTGCGTGGACATCTTCAGAGAACTATCCACAATGACGGGGACAGGTGAGCAAAGCCCGCAGGTAAGTGGGGAACATGGAGACCTGGGAGATGGGTTGGAAACGAGAGGGAGTGTGGGCTATATTGGCAGAGAGAAAGGAGAGTCAGGACAAAACTGGGAGCAAAGATCAAACCAGTATCTTAGATGCCTATATACAAATGCGAGAAGTATGGGTAACAAGCAGGAAGAACTGGAAGTGCTAATAAATAAATACAACTATGACATTGTTGGCATCACTGAAACTTGGTGGGATAATACACATGATTGGAATGTTGGTGTGGATGGATATAGCTTGCTCAGGAAGGATAGACAGGGGAAAAAGGGAGGAGGTGTTGCCTTATATATTAAAAATGTACACACTTGGACTGAGGTAGAGATGGACATAGGAGATGGAAGTGTTGAGAGTCTCTGGGTTAGGCTAAAAGGGGTAAAAAACAAGGGTGATGTCATGCTACGAGTCTACTACAGGCCACCTAACCAGGTGGAAGAGGTGGATGAGGCTTTTTTTAAACAACTAACAAAATCATCCAAAGCCCAAGATTTGGTGGTGATGGGGGACTTCAACTATCCGGATATATGTTGGGAAAATAACACAGCGGGGCACAGACTATCCAACAAATTCTTGGACTGCATTGCAGACAACTTTTTATTTCAGATGGTTGAAAAAGCTACTAGGGGAGAAGCTGTTCTAGACTTGATTTTAACAAATAGGGAGGAACTCGTTGAGAATTTGAAAGTAGAAGGCAGCTTGGGTGAAAGTGATCATGAAATCAGAGTTTGCAATTTTAAGGAAGGGCAAAAGGGAGAACAGCAAAATAGAGACAACGGATTTCAGGAAGGCGGATTTTGGTAAGCTCAGAGAGCTGATAGGTAAGGTCCCATGGGAATCAAGACTGAGGGGAAAAGGTTTAGAGCTGGTTGAGAAATTTTTAACAAAACGGTTTTGTTCAGAAAATGCCAATTTGTCAAAACAGAAAATTTTTGGAAGGACGTTCCAGTTTCAACTAATCTTTTATTGGTAAGTGTTTCTCATGTCCAGGATGGAACTTCTGGTCAAAGTCAGGGAGACAGTCCTACCCATCCCAGAATACCCTGGTGGCCAGGACACTCTGTGGGATGTGGGAAACTGAGGACTGAGCCTGGGGCTCCCACATCCCAACTGAGTGCCCTAACCACCAGGCAACTGGCTCTTCTGGAATGGGTGCACGTCCATTTTTTTCATAAAAAAATTCAAAAGGTCTCAAAACTTTGTCCTCATGCAGAACAGGAAATTTTTGAAATGACAAAAAGATTTTAAAGATGGAAAAACCATTTCCCGCTCAGCTCTAATAAGGTTAGACTAGGGATAGGGGTTCTGTCTGGAACATGGCGCGGCTTAGAGGGGAAGGTAGAGAAGTGAATTAGTCTTGGTTGGAAGTGGGGCATTTACTTGGGCACCAGGCAGTTTCATCTCAAATTCACCCTTGTTCCAAGGTTTGAGACTCCTGGTTCCCCTCATTTCCCACTCAGACAAGGAACTCTGCAAATCCTATTGCAGACCCCAGCCACTTTGGAGAGTCTTTCTGACAGATGCCTTCCTACCCTGATCCCTGGACCCACAACTCTTTCCTCTTGGTTAAGGGATTCGACAGCCTTCCATTAGTATCTTGCTTCCAACCCTGTTCCACAAAGCTTCCCTTGGTCCTTGGACACTTCTGATACAGGCAGGTTTCCCCAGCCCACCAGTCTCTGTTCTGGTTACATCACAAGGAGCCTCTCTCTCGACTTGATGCTCCCCTACAATTGTCCTCTCCAGGGATGGTGTCCCTAGCCTTTGTTTGCCAGAAGCTGGGAATTGGCGACAGGGGATGGATTGCTTGATGAGTACCTGTTCTGTTCATTCCCTCTGGGAGCACCTGGCATTGGCCACTGTCAGAAGACAGGATACTGGGCTAGGTGGACCTTTGTTCTGACCCAGTATGGCCGTTCTTATGTTCTTAACTGTCTGCAACTCCCTACTTCAGGGTGTCACCTAGCAACTGGGTTTTATCACGTAAAAGCAGCAGCTACCTGATTAACACCTGGCACTATTTCCAAGCTAGTCTACTGCTTCCTGGAACACTAGTTGAAGGGGCCATGTTCTCGAACAGAGGTAGGCTACCCCATGAAGGGAACAGACCAGTCTGTTACAGTGTACCACTTCCAACAAGCTCATGTACCAAACCCCTACAATAGAGCACACTCCCTTCCGAAGCATGGAATGGAACCCTAGATTTGAGCCTCACCATTCTTTTGCCATCAGCAAACAGCTTTGAATTTTTCTGGCAAAGTGTCCCAACCCCCTCTTGTAATGGTACATAAAAGATGACAACCTATTACTATTATCAAAACAACAAGGAGTCCAGTGGCATCTTAAAGACTAAACAGATTTATTTGGGCATAAGCTTTCATGGGTAAAAAACCTCACTTCTTCAGATGCATTATTACTGCTATCAGTTACTACATCAGGTCAAATGGCAGAGGTCTGGTGAGGTACAGAAAAAGATTCAAACCCCGCTGATGGATGATGGCTGCAGTTATAGCGGGGTGGAGTTAGCTGAACCCACAAGTTTTCTTTAACGCCTGCTGTACCAGGCAGCAGTTTCTCTGCTCCTTCACAGTTGGTTGCCCAGCTGGTTGAAAAGCTGTACTTAGTAGATAGCAATGCTTTACTGTCCAGCTGAGAGGATGTGTGAAAGGGATCCCCCATAGGGTCTGTCCTGAGTCCTGTACTAGTCTATATTTTCATTAATGACTTGGGTAATGGAGTGGAGAGTATGCTTATAAAATTTGTGAATGACACCGAGCTTGGAGAGTTGCAAGCATCATGACCTTGATAAATTGGAGAATTTTGCTCTGAAATCAACCATATGAAATTCAGTAAAGACCAGTACAAATAATTGCCTTTAGGAAGGAAAAATAAAATGCATAAATATGAAATAGGGAATAGCTGGCTAGCAGTCATACTGCAGAAAGGGATCTTGGGAGTTACAGCGGATCACAAATTGATTAAGTCACCAGTGTGATGTAGTTGCAAAAAAGGTGAGTAACATTCTGGGGTGTATTAATAGGAGTGTTGTACGCAAGACAAGGGAGGTAATTATCCTTCTCTTTTCAGCACTGGTGAGGTCTCAGCTGGAGTAGTGTGTCCAGCTTTGGGAGTCACACTTAAAGATATGGACAAATTGGAAAGAGTCCAGAAGACAGCAACAAAAATGATAAAAAGGTTTAGAAAACCTGAGACATCAGGAAAGGATAAAAGAAGACTGAGGCGGGACCTTATAAGTCTTCAAATATGTTTCGGGCTGTTATAAAGAGGATGGTGATCAATTTTTCTTCATGTACCCTGAAGGTAGGGCAAGAAGTAGTCGGCTTGATTTGCAGCAAGTGAGATTTAGATAGAAAAAATTTATTAGCAAAAACTAACTATAAGGATAGTCAAGTACTGGGATTTTTAAGTGCAGGTTAGGTGCACACCTGTCAGGGATGATCTAGTATAATTGGCCCTGCCTCTGTGCAGGGGGCTGGACTAGATGTTCTCTCGAGGTCCCTTTCAGCCCTGAATATCTATGGTTCTGTACCCAGTACCTCTGTACTGACGTGTTCTCAGGGATAGATTTAACCTAAATCTACCAGGCTTAGAAACATTTTGACAGGTCAGTACAAATGCTTTCAGGATTAATAAACTTTTATATTCACTGATACCAAACGGGAGATCAGTAAGAAACTTTGTATGTCTGTAAATGCGTATTGATTGCTGGTTTTTCTAAACTGTGTGAAAATCATGCTTCTCTGTCTCTTAAGGATTAAATGGTCTAATTATTATGTTTAACTATTTGAAAAGTCTGAGTGTGTACTTGGCAATATACCAGATGCCAAAAATGAACACACTTGCCCTGGAAAGCTTAGTCTAAAAGAAAGAAAAGACATGACTCGTTGGGAAACCCAGAGGAGGGAGTTAGCATGGAAATGAAACATTTTTTATGTATGTATGTCTATTTCATAATAATTAGCTTCTTGTAGGCATGTGGCGAAACCGATTTTTCTTGGGTTACTTAAAGGAAAGGATAGTAGCTTGGCAGAACATGGTAGCTGCGGGCATCTGATACACAAAGAGCAGTGTGGAAAAAGGCATCAAAGTGGAGTGGGAGTAGGGGATAAATAAGACACCAGCATAATTTATCGCATAGCTAAGTAACTTACTGCTGTCTCAGATCAGATAACACTTCATACTACGCTAGTCTGATTCAATATGGAAAAGAAACTATTGTTTGAAATGTTATAGATAGTCATTCAAACTTCCACCGTTTTATTGTATGTTTCATTTTGTCTTACATTTCCTTGTGGCTTTTCTTCTATTTTTATATCTGTATAGCTGAAACTGAAATCCTTTGGAAGATTTGTAACCCTTTATAAATCTGCCAGTCTCAAAGACAAAATAAGGAAGGATCATGAAGAGTAAATTCAGTTCTTTGCAGAATATAAGAAATGAACAAAAAAATCCCATATTGAAGTCCTCAGTGAGGTCTGAGAAGGTCTACAGTGCTATATTTCTGAATCAGACTAGCTCTAGATTAGCATAACATTTATTCTGTGAAGCAGTCTGAGACTTTATTAAAAGATGGGTGTACTGTATTCTACAGTTCTTTGTACCTGAAAACTCGACAAAACTTGACTCTCCAAATATCATGGGTCTAAACAATGGCATACTGAGATCGTAATACAAATAATAAATAACAATGTTATGAAAAATCTTTAAAATATTCTCAGGGAGAATATTGGGAACTGTACTTTTTATTCTAATATATTATGTAGAATTGCCTGATGAAAATAGACATCTGTGTAACAGTTTGCATATTTGCATGCTAACATTGTAACTGTTCTTATTGGCAGATATTTGGTACAGAAATATAAATCTTAAGGCACTAAAATGGGATTTAAACACTTTAACAAGCCAAAATTTTTGCTAGAAAGGATACCAATAGATTACATTATGGATTGAATCTTTAAGTACACCAGAATGATGCTCCTCCCATCTGAGGAGGCAAATGAGGCGTTCCACAACATTTACACCCTCCTGATCGGAGGTTTAAGGATTGGTTTAAGGTGTGCCCACAAGTGAAGGCCTCCTAGGAGTCCCCTACACTGGAAGATAGGGAGCAGCTTAAATTCCCTTTTGCGCTGCTCCTTCAGTGGGGCCAAAGATCTGGCTTATTTTTTTTAAAGGCCAAAGCCATTATTTTTTTATGCAAACCTGAAAAAGTGAAGCTTTAAATAAGTTAGGAAACCCCCATCTTAAATGTAGCATTAAATGATTGGTCTGACTATTTAGAAAACAAAAATGATCACCAGCTCTGCAGTAGACCTTAGAAAGTGAACATGCTGGCTCTTTCTCATAAGCTAACTTACTTAATAACTTTAGAGTACAAGTTAAATGGGGGGAAAATACCCTAGCATTCCAAAGTCTTTAATGTAAAAAATGTTTAAAGTGTGTGTTTATGTGAAAAGTACATTTGTGTTTTGGATTGGAGTCCTTGGCTATCTACCCTGCTTTTTTGTATCTGTTTAAAACCACTGGTCCTTTTGGGAATAAGGACTCTATTTTTACCTCAGATACTTTAATTTCCTCAAACAGTGGAATTCATTAACCAGTTATGCTTTAGGCTTAATATAGAAAACATTTTTATTCATCACTACAGACAAAGCCCTCTGCATTGTCCTTTATTTTACTCATGCCAGGCTCTTGAAGGAGACCATTAAAGGAGTATAAGCCTCTGCTGAGGAACATAATTTATACACTTCATAAGCATTTATATATTAAATATAATAATTGATGTTTATAAATATTTATTGTGATTTAGCCACATCCAGAGTTGAACAATGTTTGGGGTTTTTTTGGTGATTACTTCTTAGTTCTGTTACATTGTTTTACACAAGCACAGGCTTCATTTAGTTTAATATAATTTTCTCTTTCATAAGTTGGACTTAATTTTGTTTTATACTATGTTGTGTTCTGTGCCTGAATACCTTTCAGTCGGTATTTGAATTTACAAATAGCAGATCTTTGATGTGAAGAAAGCTAAAAATTATTTATATTGAGTTGTCTCTTTGATCCTTTTAATCTAAAACTAATTTAGTAAACATATTAAATTGCAACTCAGAAAAGTTCAATATTAACCATTCATGTATAACAAATGTCCTAATTTGACACACAGTTTGGAAACACTACATGATCAATTGAGTCTATATTCAAACTCTCATTTACTATGTTACACAGAAAAGTAATCTAATCTACAACAGTTCCAGTTAGATTTGTAGCATTTTATACTAACAATTCATAATATAAAATGAAAATAACTACTTTGGTCTGTTCCTGTAGTGTGGTGAGGTATTTTTGTTTAAATCAGTTCTATTGTGGTTTTTGTCATTTCAGTTAACTTTTGTTGTGTCTCATCCACTTCCCTCTCTCTTTTAATTTCTCAATTTTTGCCATAGGGCATTGTTTAAAAATGCACAGATAACGTCAAGGTGCTTACTACTGTAATATGTAAGATATGATGTCTGAGGGCCTTTCATAGATTCATAGATTCATAGATTCTAGGACTGGAAGGGACCTCGAGAGGTCATCGAGTCCAGTCCCCTGCCCGCATGGCAGGACCAAATACTGTCTAGACCATCCCTGATAGACATTTATCTAATATATACACGTGAGAAAAGGCATTTAACATTCAACTAGAAAGCATCTGACTAGATGTGGGAAAATACTGTTTGTCCCATAACATGCTATCTTATGGAAATCAATGCAAATTTACTTATAAATTGTTATAACCCAACAAAGATATGTATTATAAAGAAAGGACAGTTGGGGGTTGGGGAGGGGGGAGAGAAGGGAGCCTGGCTCAGTTAGGGGCTGACTGGCGAGGAGGTAGGATCTGTCTGCCTGCATGAACGAACGGACCAGCAACCTGCCAGCTAACATAGCCACTGGAGGCAAGTAAGCCTTCCCCTTACAAAGGAAACCTGAGAGTACGCCCCAACTGCGGGGTAACTGGATCAGAAGGGCCACACCCCAAACTAAAATAACTTTCATAGGAAGCAGCCCAGGAAAACAAGTCCTGAACACACATACAGAGCCAGGCAAGAGACCCATCTCCCCTGTTTAGAGGGTTAAGCAACACAGGACCTTGGGCCAGGACTTGGTGAAGAGGAAGGGGCCAGGTCCCCTCCACTCCGGGCCAACAACCCAGCCACTAGGTCATCGAAGGTAGGTACTACGTTTGCCCTTCTCCAATCTTCTGGGACTGCACCCATCATTCATGAGTTCTCAAAGATAATCACCAATGGTTCCACGATTGCTTCAGTTAGTTCCTTAAATACCCTACGGTGAATTAAATCAAGTCCTGTCAACTTGAATATATCTAACATGTAAATATTCTTCAACTTGTTTTTATTTACCTTTGCATCAGGATAGGTTGCTGTTGTGCTTTAAATATTGTCCGAGAAACTGCCAGCTCTCCTGAACATTTTTTCCCTTCAAGTCTCTTCCCATGGGACACTACCCTATGAGTTCTGAGTTTGTTAAAGTCTGCTTTTTTGAAGTCCATTTTCCTTATTCTGCTATTCTCACTCCTTCCCTTCCTTAGAATCATGAAATCATCATTTCATGGGCACCTTCACCAAAACTGCCTTCCACCTTCAGATTCACAATCAATTAATCCCTGTTGGTCAGAATCAAGTCTAAAATGGCTGCCCACGCAGTTACTTCCTTCATCTTCTGAAACAAAAAAAGTTCTCTCTGACACATTACAAGAACTTACTTTGTGTTTTGCCAAATTATTTTTCCAAAAAAATGTTTGGGTAGTTGAAGTCCCACCCCCCACTCCCCCGCATTACTACCAGGTCTTGTGTTTTGGATATTTGTTATTTGTTCTAGAAATGCCTCATCTTCCTGATTTGAGGGTCAACAGAAGACCCCTACCTTGATATCACCCTGCTTTTCCCCCCTTTAACTTCACCGAGAGGCTCCCCAATTATGTGGGGAGAAATGTGATGGTAATCAGAATGTGCTCTGAACATCTGATATCTCAAACTATTAAGACCAAAAAGGTGTTATTTTTATTCCTGACATTTTACAAAACAAGATCCTAAATGGTCAACAATCTCCTGGATTAGCAATATTTCTGCCATTGTTACAGGCCTTAATATAGCAAGTCTTTGACCTCGGAAGTGTTATTTTCACCACTCAATTCCTCTTAATTACAACTCAAAATGTTTTAAACCTTCATAAATTGTTCTATAGTTGAAGGCACCCTAACATACAGTATTGTAATTTAAAAAGCCACTTGTAATTTATCACACAACCTTTCAATCACAAGAGTGAGCGAAATGAAAGCATGCTCAATAAAAGGAACAACAGCTCCCATTAACTACTTACCTTTTAAAGGAAGCTATAATGAGCAAACATTCTTTCTGGTCTCAAAATGAGAAAAAAGCTGTTCTGTAACTGGCTAGCAAGCCTCAGATTGTTTTATCTGTAAATAAAGTAAAAAATTAAAAAAAAAAGAATCAATACACAATTTGTATATAGCCCTTCAACTACAAACAGGAAGCCAAACTAAAAGCATTGAAATTAGGTACACAGACTGATTTAAAACACTTGAAAGGAACACTAACACTGTTTTGAATGAAAACAGATTAAGTGCTTGTCTACACGGGGAGTTTAGTCCACAGCTTTTTGTGGCATATCAGGTAATACACATCACACAAGCCACAGTATTAGCATGTGCAACAGAGGATGGTGTGCTCTGTCAATGTGCATCATTGTTTTTACACCCGAGAGTGGCTTGCTATGAACTGAGGACGTAGAATTCACATAGGGTAGTCCATGCTCCTTTACTTCGCTGCTGAGTGGTGTGCATTCTAGAATTTCTCTCACTGCGCAATATCCTATGATTCATCTGTCTCCATCCCAAACTTCCTTTGTGGGCAGGTTAGCACCATTTTCAAATTGCTGTCAACCAGCAAGTACCCAACAATGCTGCACCACTATGCTAGCAACCTCGACTATACAAAGGCTGCTTGAGCTGTATTTCAGCATTCAAAGCTGTATGAATTCAGCTTTGGACTTCAACTGCCACATGACCAAGCAAATGATG
The DNA here is from genome assembly GCF_002925995.2 of Terrapene triunguis. Classification (NCBI taxonomy): domain Eukaryota; kingdom Metazoa; phylum Chordata; order Testudines; family Emydidae; genus Terrapene; species Terrapene triunguis. Next base: position 3,767,072 of record NW_020664492.1, on the reverse strand, counting down.
TGGCAATGACAGCAGCTTCTCCAGCACTGTCAAAACCGGGGCACAGATGAGGAAGAGACTGAGCAACTGACAGAGGACTTGTTCCTGGAGCAGTTCACAGCATGCAGTGCTGTTTCTGGGCTCAGGAAACCAGCATGGACTGGTGGAAAGGGACTGTTCTGCAGACCTACAATGGCCAGCAATGGTGAGAGAATTTCAAGATAGGGAAGGCAAGCTTTTTGAAGACATGTGCTGAACTAACCTCAGAGCTACAGCAGCAGCAAACCAACATGTGGTGCCCAATACCAAGTGGGTCACAATTGCAGTCTGGAAGCTAGCTACCCCCGAATGTTACTGGTACATAGCACACCAATTCAGTGTGGGAAGATCAACCATAGGGCCATCGTCATGCAGGTGTGTGATTCCATGCAAAAGGTATGTTGCACCAGTTTAGTCATGCTCTGGATGTTGATGGCTTTGCATGCATGGGGTTCCTAAACTGTAATGGGACAACTGATGCGACCCATGTGCCTATTTGTGCTCCTGTCCCCTTCTTCTCCAGGCTCAGAATTCATAAGCAGGAATTGGTATTTCTCCATGGTGCTCCAAGGCTTGTCAATCACTGTGGCAGATTTACAGACATAAGTGCTCCATGGTCTGGAAGGGTACAAGATGCCAAGATCTTTCAGAACTCAGCTCTATTTAAATTAATGAAGAAAGGAATGTTTGCTCCCAGGAACACTATGGACATTAATGGTGTGGACACTGCTCCGAGTTATCCTGGGACACCTGGCTTACCCTCTGCTTCCCTGGTTAATGAAGCCATTCACACGCTGCTCAGACAGAAGAAAGGAACTGTAACTACCACCTCAGTAGTTGCAGAATGACAGTAGAGTGTGCATTTGGCTGCCTGAAAGGGAGATGTTGCTGTTTGTGGAATAGGTTGGAAGCAGCAGAAAAAAAAATCCCAAAGATTTTTAGAAGTAGGTTGCATTTTGTGCGGTATTTGGGAAGTAAGGGAGAAAGCCTTAGCAATAGGTGGGAGCTTGAGTTGCAGAGATTCATTCAGTGGTTGGAGCAGTCAGCGAAGAGTGCAAAACGAAATGCAAACAGCTGGGGCAATATTGTCAGAGATGTCTATTGCTCTTATTTTGAGTCTCTGGCCTGAAATTGTGCAGCTGTACATTCAACTGTTAATCCATGGAGGGAAGTGGATTATTTTTTGCAGTTCACTGTTAACGGGTGGTAGAAGTGCAATGTTGTGGCAATCTTTGTTATACCTTGTATCTTTGCCTATGTGTTTGTAAAAATCTTATGAATTACTGCAAAACTATTATTTTCTGTGTGAAATGAACAGTCAACTCATTATGAAAGAAATTTTAAAGGATTTTATTAAACAGTCTATTATGTAACAAACAAATGGACCTTCAACGGAAACAAAAATGACTTTTAATTATGAAACAATATGTTAAAAACAACAACAGTGAAACAAAACAGTGCAGGGCAGAGCACAAAGGGCAGGGGGGAGGGCTCAAAATCACAGGCAAGTATACATCTTTGCTCTGCCACTTTTGGTACTTTTGGCATGGAATGTCAAGGATCAAATTTGGCTGGGGCAACAGACGGCTCAAAAGAGCTGGGGCTACCGATGCTACTGTTCTCAGTGCCCTGAGCTGGGGCTTGGGAGGGGAATGGCCTCTGGAGTAATGGTGCGGAGGTGCAGCAGGGAGGAAGAGTTATACAGCCCCTGAACAATACAGGCTGCTGGGAGCAATAACATCGTTAGGTGCTGGTGCACAGTACTGCATTGCCTGCTGCCCTAATAGTAACATGCTACAACAGTGCATTTTAGCTTTGTATTGCCTCCAAGATTCACTTCTGCATTGCCCTGTCTTTCTCCATGCTGTCTTTGGCCATAGCAGCACTTTCCCTGGCAACTGTCACGGTCCTTTGGCACTGCAACAATTTCCCTGGAAAGCCCCTTACTGGATTCCCTCTCTGTCCTCAAACCTTGTCTTGCCCTCTCTGCATTTTTCTATTTTTTGTTTATTTTGGAGGGAAGGGGGACATAGTTAATGTGTATTAACCAGCGTGGTGGGGTGGGGGGCAGGGTGCAAACCAATAGAGTGAACTAATAGAGGGAGGGAGATGGGGACCTCAGACTCGGAAAGGCTTTTAGCTCACTTCCTACTACAGCTGCAGCCATGGGGCACCCAGAAGAGAAGCTAGTATGGCAGTGCAGCATAATTAAAACTTATAGTAAATTATTAAACATATAAAAACAACATGCCAACATCCACTCCATAGCATCAGCCTCTTTGGTCATGGTGTGGGCTGCTGCCTTGGAATGGGGGTTGGCTGCTACAGGTCAGGAATCAGGCTTTCATTCTACTTGGCCAACATCAGGAACCTGAGTCCCAGATCCTGGCTTTCCAGGGAAATCTCTTCCTTGTGGACTCCTCATGCTCATCTTCTGATGAGGCTTGCTGGTCATCATTGGAGGGGGTAACAGCAGGCTCCACAAGCTTCCCGGGTTGGGTGGTCATGTAGTTGTGTAAAATGTTGTCCAGCTTATAAAAAAAAAAAAAAAAGTTCACAGGCTACATGTCCACTGGTGGATTTTTTCTTGATGTCCCTCATTTTAATATAGGTGCTTCTGAGCTGTTTATTCTTTATCAAGCACTGTTTGGCATCCCGGTCATGGACCCTCATAAGAACCTGCCTTGTAATGCCACAAAAAGATCTTTATTGAAGTGGCTGCACTGACGCATCTTCTCCCAAGATGGTGATGAGATCCAGGGTCTCGGCACTGCTTCAAGCAGCTACTTGAGGTGTGTTCCTGGGGTATTGTCGCAGATATTATGATAAACTGGAATCCAGGAGCAAATGAACAAAATTAGGCTGTGCACCAATTTATAAACAGGGGTGGGCACAACAGGTCAACTTGGCCTCAGAGCATGGGAGGGCACACAGGTAAAATAGACAAGTTAGTAATGGTCACCAGCAAAGCAGTATGGGATAGCTACTGGGCATCTGCCAAAGTAGTTCACAGAAGCATTGTATACACACAAACAGACAGGACTAATTAGCTTCACAGCAAAAGTTAGTTCCCTTTGAAAGAGGACTCCATAGTTTGCAATAAATGCAGAGTCAGAACACTACAGTGAACTGTGTCGTGTAAACAAGCATTTTCAAAGTGGATTAATTGAAAAGATGCAGATTAAATCCCCCATGTAGACAATCACTCAAAATGCTGAAGTATTATAAACAGTGTAATGCAGGAGTCTCAAACTCCCCAATGTGCCCCGCGGGACTCCAGCAGTTTTGGGGCCGGGGCTCTCCCTTGGCCCCACCAGCACAGCGGAGCTGAGCGGCATCTGCCTGCTCGCTCCATTGGTGTCGGCCCCGCCCTGTGGCCCAGGGGCGGGGCGGGGCTGTGCCTCTGCGCACTGCCCCCACCCCGAATGCCCCCTGCGGCCAATGGGACGCACCGGGGGATGGAAGCGCGCAGAGGCCCCCTGCCCGGCCCACCCCACCTTGGAGCCCCAGGTAAGCACTGCACACCCCAACCCCCCTCCCAGAGCCTGCACCCCCACCCCCTCCCCACATACCCCCTCCTGCCCCCAAACTCCCTCCCAGAGCCTGCACCCCCTTCCCAAACTCCCGCCCAGAGCCTCCTCCCCCACCCAAACTTCGTCCCAGAGCCTTAGGCAGGTGGGGGGTGGAATTTTGGGGGGGGGGGCAGGTTCTGGGCGGCATGAGTGACATTGGCTCGCTGGGAGGATTTGAGGACTGGCACTGGCCCGAAGGTAAAATGAGTTTGAGACCCCTGGTGTAATGGCTCATCTCAATTGTAGTTACTATGGTTATACCAGTGCATTATTAAAATCTCTGCTTCCACCTCTAATTGTTTCAGTAAGGGTCAGATGCACTCCCCTTCTTAAAAGGGCTCAATCTTAGTGGGAGAGCCATTGCAGAATGCTCATGGTATAAAAAAAAAAAAAAAAAAAAAAAAAACAC
>NW_020664492.1:3738875-3762973 GCF_002925995.2 Terrapene triunguis | reverse complement strand
AAAAAAAAAAAAAAAAAAAAAAAAAAAAAAAAAAAAAAAAGAGTTCACCAGGATTATCTTATTTAAAAAGTTATATTGAAATCTTCCCTAAGATAGATCAAATACTACTCAACACAAAATAAACCCACTAACAAAAAATAATCAGTAGCATTTATCTGTGTATGAAGGAAGTATTGGAGGCAGACCTTAAGCATACTGCAGTTTTCCCATTAAACCCACCATGAAGGCTTCATTTATAATTAAGGATAAGATTTTGTCGCAGAGGACACAGAAGTCACGGTTTTTGTGACTTTCAGAGATAACCATGACATTTTCCACTTCAGCCTCGAACCACCTCAGGCACCGGGTATCCCGGCACTCCGAGCTGCTGTGGGTCGTGGAGGCCCTCCCCCACCCTCCTATGGGGCTCTGGCTCTCATCCCCTATCAGGCTCAGGCTTCAGTCATTCCCCCCTCCCACCATTATTTTTAGTAAAAGTCACAGACAGGTCACAGGTTTCCATGAATATTTGTTTATTTTCTGTGACCCATCTATAACTTTTACTAAAAGTAACTATGAAAGTGATGTAAGTGCAGTAGAAACGTCTATAACAAGTGATTTCCATAAAGATAATCTCCACTGGGAGCTTGTTTGCCCATAAGAGATTGACAGTAGAGGCATATTTTAAAAGGTTCTGCTATTTTCTGTATCTTAAGGAACCATGATTGAAGTCTACTATAGATTAAATTATGAAATTAGATGAGATGCCAGAAAATACTCTGCTCCTGCAAGAATACCAATGTTTGGGGGGAAAAAATAATAATTAATTAAAGCAATACCCTCAACACATATACAAGAAACAAGACAGTCAACCATCATTACTAGGTACCTTATAGGACAAAAGTTATTGCACACACACTAATTACTAAATAACCATAGCAATATCCTATACAGTGACCGGTCTTTAGCTGTCACCACTCTCATTAAACTTCCTCTTTCCTGTTCTCCATAAAAAATTAGAAGCCTTACGTGAGATTCACATTTACAGTATTTTTGTTATGTATATTTATTTCAGATTTCCATTGCCTCCAACCAATTAAAGTCCTTTTACAAGAAGTCAGAGGTGAATATCATCCACTTTATTCATATAGAAAAAACTGATGTAGAGAAATATTAAGTGCCTTGCCCATACAGTCACACAACAATCTGAAAATGGAATCCTGGTGTCCTGGCTCCCAATGACTTGATCTAACCATTATACACTGCTGCCTCCAAATTATATTTTTGCACTAGCTTACCCAAACAATTTGTAAGGACTTATTCTGATTGCTGTAAAATATATATCCCCACTAAAAAAAGTGCAAATATAGCAAAAAATATATTTACAGTAATTCTTACTAGTTTATTCAGTATTTTAACTCTGCATGGTAGATCTAGAAATTTGAAGTTAAAATAGCTTTCCCAGTCATTTATGTCAATACTCTTTTCAGTCCTTATAAATTACTTTTTTTATCATACTCCTATCTGCTAATTATTCACACAGATTTGGTTAGACTGCGTGCAAATTTTCAAACTAGGCAATGATTTACTACTGAGTTCCATCAGTAAGACAGGAGTAAAAACGAAGTTAGATAGTGAAGCTTAGAAAAATACATTATGTTGGATAATGCAAGGAAAAAGAGTGATACACTGGATAAAGGACATCTTGAAGACTAACTCAACAGTATCAGTGAGCTCATGATGTCACAGAAAAGGTTAAAAGGATCCATCCAGCTGTATTCCTAGCGGTTGATCATTATGCCAACCTCCACTGTCTACTTGTTACCATTTTCAAATACCTACATGCTTTCTCTCATGCTGGCCCACATACCTGGGAGGTGCTCCCCATAAACATCCTCAAAGCTCTCTCATTATCCACCTTCAAATCCCTCCTCAAAACTCTCCTTTGACAGAAGGCCTACGAAACATGTCATCAGTTAAGCTACTAGTGTCCAAAGACTACTGCCTATTATGCTGAGCAAAATTGTCTAATTGTTTACTCGTATTCCCGTTTGTCTATCTCCATCTGTTGGATTATACTTAGACTTTAAGCCCCCTAGGACACAGATTGTCTTTTTATTCTCTGTTTGTACGGCACCTAGCACAACCGGGCCTTGGGCACTACAGCAACACAAATAATATATAACTGGGATCCTAGCTATTTGAGAACCAATTTCTCTCTTCACATGCTGGTTCAGTGGTGAAGTGAAGGCAGCAGGGCTGTCAAGTGATTAAAAAAATTAATCGCAATTAATTGCACTGTTAAACAATAATAGAATACCATTTATTTAAATATTTTTGGATATTTTCTACATTTTCAAATATAGATTTAAATTACAACACAGAATACAAAGTGTATAGTGCTCACTTTATATTTATTTTTGATTACAAATATTTGCACTGTAAAAAAACCAAAAGATAGTATTTTTCAATTCACCTAGTACAAGTACTGTGGTGCAATCTCTTTATCATGAAAGTTAAACTTACAAATGTAGAATTATGTACAAAAAACTGCATTCAAAAATAAAAATGTAAAACTTTGGAGCCTACAAGTCCACTCAGTCCTACTTCAGCAAATCGCTCAAACAAGTTTGTAAACAAGAAGTGGGCAGCATTATCTCCTGCAAATTGTAACCAATGTCACCTGAAAGTGAGAACAGGCGTTCGCATGGCACAGTTCTAGCCGGTGTCACAAGATATTTATATGCCAGATATGCTAAACATTCATATGCCCCTTTATGCTTCAACCGCCATTCCAGAGGACATGCGTCTATGCTGATGACAAGTTCTGCTTGATAACGATCCAAAGCAGAGCCGACCAACGCATGTTCATTTTCATCATCTGAGTCAGATGCCACCAGCAGAAGGTGGATTTTCTTTTTCAGTGGTTTGAGTTCTGTAGTTTCCACATTGGAGTGCTCTTTTAAGACTTCTGAAAGCGTGCTCCACACCTCATCCCTCTCAGATTTTGGAAGGCACTTCAGATTCTTAAACCTTGGGTCAAGTGCTGTAGCTATTTTTAGAAATCTCACATTGGTACCTTCTTTGCATTTTGTCAAATCTGCAGTGAAAGTGTTCTTAAAACAAACATGTGCTGGGTCATCATCTGAGACTGCTATAAACATGAAATATATGGCAGAATGTGGATAAAACAGAACAGGAGACATACAATTCTCCCCCAAAGAGTTCAATCACAAATTTAATTAACGTTTTTTTTTTTTATTTTTTTTTAAACGAGCATCAGCAGCACAGAAGCATGTCCTCTGGAATGGTGGCCGAAGCATGAAGGGGCATATGAATGTTTAGCATATCTGGCACGTAAATACCTTGCAACACTGGCTACAAAAGTGCCATGCGAATGCCTGTTCTCACTTTCAGGTGACTTTGTAAATAAGAACCAGGCAGCAATATCTCCCATAAATGTAAATAAACTTGTTTGTCCTAGCGAGTGGCTGAACAAGAAGTAGGACTGAGTGGAATTGTAGGCTCTAAAGTTTTAAATTGTTTTGTTTTTGAGTGCAGTTATGTAACAAAAAAAAATCTACATTTGTAAGTTGCACTTTCACGGTAAAGAGATTGCACTACAGTACTTGTCTGAGGTGAATTGAAAAATACCATTTCTTTTATTTATCATTTTTACACTGCAAATATTTGTAATCACAAATATAAAGTGAGCACTGTACACTTTGTATTCTGTATTGTAATAGAAATCAATACATTTGAAAATGTAGAAAAACATCCAAAAATATTTAATAAATTTCATTTGGTATTCTATTGTTTAACAGTGTGATTAATCACGATTAATTTTTTTAATCACGATTAATTTTTTTGAGTTAATCACGTGAGTTAACTGTGATTAATTGACAGCCCTAGAAGGCAGCAATTAAAAAGTGAAAAAGCAATAGAACACGAATGGAAAATAGATAGCAATTAAGATAAATTAGACGTTATTAAGTGTAGAAAATTGATAAGGGAAGCTAAAGGCATCAGGAAAAAAAATCCATGGTTGGCAGGGCTAAGGACAATGAGTTTTTCGAGTATATTAGGAACAATATAAATCATAGCAGTGGTATAGGTCCATTACTATATTGAGGTGGTAAAATATTTAATGATACAAAAAAGGCAGAAGTGTAGAATAAATATCTCTGTTCTATATTTGGAAAGAAGCAGGATGATGTACTGGTACCAAATGAGAATGAAGTACTTTCCCATCCACTAGCAACTGAGGAGGTTAAAGAACATCTACTAGGAATGAACACTTTGAAATTGACAGACCCAAGTAGCATGCACCCAAGAATCCTAAAAGAGCTGGCTGAAGAGATCTCTGGCCTGCTGATGTTAATTTTAATAAATCTTAGAATACCAGGAAAAATCCAGACAAATGGAAGTGTGCTAATGCTGTGCCAATATTCACATAGGGCAAGCAACATAACCCAGGTAACTATAGGTCAGTTATCCAGGCATCAATTGCACACAAAATAATGGAAAAGCTGATACATAATACAACTGTTAAAGACTCAATTGTTAAAGAACAGGATATAATAAACGCAAGTCTACATGATTTTATGGAAAACAGGACTTGTCAAACAAACCTGATTTCATTCTTTGAGATTACAAATTTGATTGATAAAGGTACTAGCCTCAGCAATGAGCTCGGCTCCAAAGCCCCTTTCATCCTCATGAGAGCACTGCTCCACATTCACCCACAGGGACAGCACTCGAAGAAGAAGAGGTTACTCACCTTGTGCAGTAACTGAAGTTCTTTGAGATGTGTGCCCCTGTGGGTGCTCCACTTCAGGTGTCGGTGGATCCCAGCACCATCAATTGGAGATTTTCAGTAGCAGTGTCTGGTCGGGGTGCGTGTGCACAGTAGCAGTCTCGTGGTGCCGCTGGTGCCTCATCTAGCACGAGCATGCCCCGACCTCTTCAGTTCTTTCTCTCCCATGGAGTGTTTAAGCTCTACTCAGAAGTAGAGGGGAGGAGGGTGGATAGTGGAGACACATCTCGAAGAACTTCAGTTACTGCACAAGGTGAGTAACCTCTTCTTCTTCGAGTGCTGTCCTGTGGGTGAATGTGGAGCAGTGCTCTCATGAAGATCAAAGGGGCTTTGGAGTTGAGTTCATTGCTGAGGCTAGTACAGTGAGGCCTAGTCTTGTGTCTGAGCTTGAACAGTGAGTAATTGCATAGTGGTTCATGAATGTGTGTTCAGAGGCCCAGGTGGCTGCCCTACAGATGTCTAGAATGGGCACATTGTATAGGAATGCTATGGAGGTAGATAAAGCTCTTGTCGAGTGGGTTCTGATGACTGGAGGGGCCTCCAGTGTTGTGTAGTGAATAGCCCATATGGATATAGCTGGATATCCATTTAGATAATCTTTGCGTAGATATGGCAGAGCCCTTCAATCGTTCTGTTGACACAAAAAGTCAAGGTGATTTTTGGAAGGGCTTTATTCTGTCCAGATAAAATGCTCAGACATGGAGCATATCCAATGTGGGCAGGACCGCATCTTGAGCATGTGGGGGGGGGGGGTTGGATGAAATGTAGGTAAGTGAAATCGGTTGGTTGAGGTGGAATGAGGATGATATTTTGGGCATAAACTTAGGATGTGTTCTACATGTCACTTTATCCTTGAAGAATAATGTGTATTGGGGGTGAGCCATGGGAGCCCCAACTCACTAACTCTTTGTGCGGATGTAATGGTGACCAGAAATGCCACTTTCATAGATAAGTAAAGTAATGAGCATGTGGCTAAAGGTTCAGATGGGGCTCTGGTTAGACTTCTGAGCACTAGATTTAAGTCCCATGCTGGCGTGGGTTCTCAGATGTCTGTATGCCCGTGAGAAATCACTTAGTAATCGGGTGAGCGAATATCTAAAGTCCTGTCTACCTATTGATGGAAGGCCGTGACGGCAGCAAGATGAACTCTAAGCGAACTCTTAGCAAGCCCTCAGTTCTTTGGGGATAATAAACATTGCAGGATTAGTGGAAGTGGTGCCAGGCTTGCAGATATTTATTTGTTCCGGCACTGTAGGAAGAATCTTTTCCATTTTTGGAGGTAAGTAGTACGCATGTTGTGTTTCCCACTGTTTATTAACATTTGTTTTACTTGTTCTGAGCAGGTTAGTCAGTCACGGTACAGCCATGACGGAGCCGCACCTTCAGGTGAAGTTTCTCCGGGTCCAGATGGAGGACTTGACTGTTGTCCTGACAGAGAAGATTCCACAGGTGAGGGAGAGTGAACGGTGTGCAGATCACCATGCGTGTCAGGTTTGGGAGCCATGTCTGTCTGGGTCATGTTGGTACTATGAGTATTATTTTGGCCCTGTTGTTTCGTATTTTGTGTATTACTCTGGAAATTAGAGGTATAAGTGGGAATGCGTATACAAGAGGAGCGTTCCATTGGATGAGAAAAGCGTCCCTTAGGGATCATGCTCCTAGTCCTGCTCGTGAGCAAACTCTGGCCATTTCTCGTTTACTGATGTTGAACAAGTCTATGTGTGGGGATCCCCACATGTGAAAAATGTGTTGCGTTATTTCATCATTCAGTTCCTGTTTGTCCTCTTGGGAAAGCTGTCTGTTTAATGTGTCTGCCATCATGTTCAGTCAACCCAGGGGTATGCTGCTGTAATAGTGATGTTGTGTTTTATGCACCAGTTCCATAGTTTTAAGGCCTCTGTGCATGAGGAGTGGGAATGTGCTCCACCCTGTCAGTTTATATAGAATATACACACACACACACACACACACACACACAATGTTGTCCGTCAGGACCCTTATCGTTTTGCCTCGTATAAGAGGGAAGAAATGTAGGCACACGCTACAGACTGCCCATAATCCGAGCAGACTGATGTGTAAATGTGTTTCCATGGAGGACCACTTGCCTTGGATTATATGCTGGTTTACGGGAGCTCCCCATCCAATCAGTGAGGCATCTGTTATGATTTGTATGGATGGTGGATCCTGTTGAAATGGAATGCCTGAGCAAACGTTTATTGGGTTTGTCCACCATCATAGTGAACGTGGAACCTCTGGGGTCAGTGTGAGAGTCTTTTCTTTAGGCTGTGCTTTCATGGAATATTACTGAGCTCAGCCAGCCTTGAAGGCAGCACGTGTGTAGTCTGGCGTATTTTACAATGAAAGCGGTGGCCATCACATGTCCCAAGAGTTGTAGGCAGGTGCATTCGGACACCCATGGGCTGTCTGAGATAACCGATATGAGGGAGGTCATTGCTGTGAATCGGGGCATTGGCAGCAATGCTTTGGCCTTCACTGAGTCCCGGTGAGCTCCTATGAAGTCCAATGGTTGTACTGGAGTTAGGGTAGATTTTTTTTGTTGTTGATTTGTAGCCCTAGGGAGTGAAAAAGAGAGATGGTATGTTGAGTAACGCGTAATGTTTCCATCAAGGTAGGGCCTTTTAGCAGGCAATCATCTAAGTATGGGAATATCAATAATCCCTATCTGCGCAAATGAGCAGCTACCACTGGTAGGGTTTTGATAAAGACTTGTAGAGCTGTTGACAGTCCGAATGGTAGTACTCTATATTGGAAGTGATCTTGTCCCACCATGAATCGTTGGAATCATCTGTGAACAGGATGGATGGTAATGTGGAAATACGCATCTTGTAGGCCAAGGCTGAGAACCAGTCCCTCTCTTCCAGCACATGGATGATAGAGTTCAGTGTGACCATTTTGAATTTGTGGGTAGGGACAAATTTATTGAGTTTTCTGAGATCTAGTATGGGTCTTTAACCTCCGTTTTTCTTTCGAGTCAGGAAATAATGGGAATAAAATCCCTTCCCTCTGTGTTGTGTTGGAACTTGTTCCATGGCCCCTAATTACAGAAGGTGATGTACTTCTTGTCTCAACAGGTACTCGTGAGAAGGGTCCCTGAAGAGGGATGGAGAAGGGGGGTGGATAGGTGGGATGGAGGTAAAGGGGATGGCATAACCCACCCATTCTAATGATCTCTAAAACCCAGTGGTCAGTGGTGATAGAGGCCTACATATGGTAAAATGGTCGAAGCCGATAGCCAAAGATTTGGGTTTTTCGTTCCATTGGCACTGGTGGTCAGTCAGACCCTCGACCAATGGATCAAAATTGCGTCTGGTTTGGTGGTGCTTGGGATGTCGGAGCCTGGGAGTGGGTAGGGCGATGTCTCTGAGGTCTGTGCCTTTGTCTTTGATTGTTGTATGGTCTCTGCTGGCATTGTGACATGCTGTCTCTGTTACAATTGTAAGGCTGGTATCTGCATCTCCTGTTAGAGGGTGTGTAGATCCTGAGGGTCCTCAGTGTGGCTCTAGAGTCCTTCATGGAATGGAGGACCTAATCCATTTTAGTAGAAAAGAGCTTGTCCTGTCCAAGGGAAGATACTCTACGTTGGTCTGGAGTTCCCTTGAGATACCAGATGTGTGTAACCAGGATGCTCTGCGCATGACGATGGCTGTCACTGTCGTGCATGCCACTGTGTCTGCTACGTTGAGGGACGTCTGTTCTAGCAATAAGTTGTCCCTGTTGACAATTGGTTATTGAGCCATGGGGGCAGGTGCACAATTAGACTCTTTTTTTCCTCTGGAATTTCCTGGACAAAATCATTCATTTTTGCATAATTGTCATGATCGCAGTTAGCAAGAAATGCTGTGTAATTGGCCATGCGGAATTGAAGAGTCGCAGAAGAGTAAACTTTTCATCCCAAGACGTCTAGTCTCTTCCAATCCTTCTCTTGCAGCGTGGATTTGAATTGAGGATGTTTGCCCCATTGGTTGACTGCATCCACCATTAAGGAGTTAAGTTGTGGGTGTGAAAAAAGGAATGTCATGCCTTTATTTGGCACATAGTTTTTCCTGTCCATACACTTATTGGTTGGAGGAATGGTGGCAGGTGTTTGCCACACCGTTTCTACAGGTTCCATCAGAGCGTCATTTATAGGCAAAGCTATTTTTGCCGTGGACAAAGTGTGTAGGATCTTGAGGAGTTCAAGTTGTGTCTCTTGTACCTCCTCAAGAGGAATATTCTTCTCTGTGCCACCCGCCGGAGTAACTCCTGAAAGTGTTTGAAGTCCTCAGTAGTAGTGGGAGGCAGGGGCATTACTGCCTCAATCAGAGGAAGAAGAGTTGTGATCAGGGGATGTTTTGGGGTCTCATCCCCATCTTCCTCCACCTCCTCTGTCACTTCAGAGGGTTCGGATACTGACTTTGTCACAGAGCGTATAGGTTTCCTGTGAGAAGTGAGAGGTCTCAGGAATTGAGACCTGTAGGCTGCCCATGAGTCCCATTGTGGCCACTGAATGGAAATAGCATAGGAGGGCACATCCACGGGTTATTGAGCCATGGGGGCAGGTCCCTGATGCTCTGTTCCCTGGGTCTGTAATGAGGTTCCATGCCTGCTGGGGAGGAGTGTCCAGATGAGAAAACTGCCTCCTCCACATCGTCCTCCTCATCACTCGAAAAAGGTGGAGCATTGGGAGAGTCTGTCTGGTCCGGTGCTGTGAGTACCAGCAAGCAGGTTGTGCTCAGCAGAGAACACTTCCATATCTGATGAGTGCATAAGGATGATCGGTGCTGTCGTATGTAGTGCTGAATCCTTCTGTGCTGGTGCCTTAGATGGAAGTGAGGCCAGTGTCAACCCTTTGTGTGTAGCCTTCTTCGGTGCCATGGGTGCCAGTCTTAGCAGTTCCACAGTCAGCGCCGATGAGCTCGGTGCCAGAGGGGGAGCCATCACAGGTGACTGAGGTTGCGGTACCGTGCTCTTCGTGTGGGTAGTTGGTGCCATGGAGGAGGCGGCTGCTTTATGCCTGCTACTCTATTCCTTTCTCCTGCCGGCAGAAGTCCCAGAGCGGACAGTGCCGGAGGTGCTTGGTGCATCAAAGGTGCATCATAGTTATAGTTAGCGTTAGTTAACCTTGTAGGGATATTAAAGAAGGTACTAACAGTGATTCCCCCAAGTGACAGTGACCCCCCAATAATTTGTCCCCCACACTTTAAAATCCAAGTTTCACCAAGTACAAAAATCTCTTGGGTCTTCTGTTAAAACTTGTAAGCTACTGTCTGTAGAAACCATTTATTGTATCTATTCTGTGAAAGATACTTTATTACTATGTAAAACTTACAAACAAATTAATTGACTTTGTTCTTGAAGTAATTGATACAATGTAAACAAACACTATAATCCGTTAAGTGACTTTCACTTCATTGTAACAGCAACGGCTCCTAGACCCCCACCCTCTGTGATTAAAGGGCCGGGAGTCTCAAATGAATTAGCACACACCCTGAAAGTGGTGGAGACAGTAAATTAAAATGTGGTTAAGATATGGAATGTATGTTGATGAATGCTTGATTTACATGAATGGTTAGGGAGGTGCCAGCCTAGAAAGGGAGTATCCATCAGCCGAAGAATGTGTAAAGTGGACCACCAGAACCCCCGGAGGGTAAACTGGGATCCACCCCATCACCTGGAAGGATGAGAAACACAAACTTTGGACAGTTTGGAGCCACCAGGAATGTGCCCAGGAATGTGCCATCTGCTGATTGAGTCAGCAATAGCAGAATGAAACAGCTCCCATAGACTAACATAGGAATTAATTCCTATAAGAATGGACTCTCAAGACTGAGGATTTTGAGTCTCTGGTTCTGCTGCCAACCTCCAGGAGCATAAGGTGCACCTGACACAGACTCGGCTCCATCCTCATGGCCAAAATACCTGGCCAGTAACTTGGCATGAGCAACTTCTAGGCTGGTAACTATAACACCTATACAGAACTTGAATGAATGATTGTGTGAATAAATATATGTGTGTGTGTGTATATGTATAAGGAATAAGTAGTGATAGGAATAAGTAGTCAAACAACGTTGTTTACTTTTATCTTTTGCTTTATCATTATATTTACAATAAATGTGGCATCTTTGCCTTATCCCTCTTAATAAGATCCTGCTGGTTTTTATTCTATTCGTATAACAACCTTAAAGTAACAAATTACTAACAAACAAAGGTAATAACTAGGCTAACAATCTCATTGTTTTGAAGGGTTTTAGTGACTCCGCTAATGGACTCTGTCTCAAGAGGACGACGGTTGAGAAGGAACTGAAGGGGTTGGGGCGTGCGCGTGTTAGATGAGGCACCAGCGGCGCGGCAAGACTGCTACTGTGCACCCTGACCAGATACTGCTACTGAAAATCTCTGCTCAGCGGCGCCAGGACACACCGACACCTGAAGTGGAACACCCACAGGGACAGCACTCAGAGAAGAACAGCATAGATGTAACATACTTAGACTTTTGTAGGACATTTGACTTAATAGTGTATGACGTTGATTAAAAAATTTGCACTCTTCAATATCAATAATGCACATGTTAAATAGCTTAAGAACTGGCTAACTGACAAAAAGTAGTTGTCAACTGGGAATCATCACCATCAAATGGTAATTTTTTAGTCGGGTTCCACAGAAACCAGTGAGGAAGCAGACACTAGTCATCATTTTTATCAATAATTTAGAAATAAATATAAAATCATTGGTGATAAAATTTGTGGATGACAAATATTGGCAGAGTGGTAAATAATGAAGAGGACAGAGCCTTCAAACAGAGCATTCTTGATTGGTTGGTAATTTGAGCCCATTAACACAAAATGAGTTTTAGTACAACCAAATGCAAAGTTATACATCTAAGAATAAGGAATGCAAACCTATATATACAGAACAGGGACTATGTTGTGGAAAACTGATTTTGAAAAGGATTCAGGGATCACAGTGGACAAAACTCAAAATGAGCTCCCAAAGCAAAAAGGGCTGCAATCCTTGTAGGTATAAATAGGGGAGTAGTGAGGAGGAGTAGGGAGGTGGTATATGGCACTGGTGAGACTGATAGTGGAATAATGCATACTGGTATCCACATTTTAAGAAGGATATTGAAAAATTGGAGGAGAAAATACAGGAAAGAGCCACACAAAAAGATTGAAGCCTGAAGAAAATGCTTTACAATGAGGGACTTAAACTAAACAGATTGAGCTCTATCAAAAAGAAGACTGAGAAGAAATTTGATTACAGCATATTATAGTACCTTCTCACAGGGAGAAAATACCGGGTACTAGAGGGCTCTTTAATCTAGCAGATAAAGATATAACAACCACCAACAGCTGGAAGCTTAAGTCAGACAAATTCAAATTAGAAATAAGGCACACGTTATTAACAATAAAGGAAGATTAACCATGGGAATAATCTACCAAGGGAAGTGGTGGATTCCCTATTTCTTAATGTCATCAGATTGAGACCAGATGTCTTTCTGGAAAGTGTACTTCAGTCTAAGGGCTGGTCTACACTGCCGCGCTAGTTCGGCGGCTGGGGATCGAAGTTCCGAGTTCGATTTATCGCGTCTGGTCTGGACACGATAAATCGAACCAGGAAGTGATCCCCGTCGACTGCGGTACTCCAGCTCAACGAGAGGAGTACCGCGGAGTCGACGGGGAGCCTGCCTGCCGCGTATGGACCGCGTCTGAACCGCGGTAAGTTCGAAGTAAGGTATGTCGAATTCAGCTACGTTATTCACGTAGCTGAATTTGCGTACCTTACTTCGACTTGGGGGGTAAGTGTAGACCAAGCCTAACACAAGTTACTGGGCTCAATACAGGGACAACTGGATGAAATTTAATGGCCTGTGATATAAAAGAGGTCAGATTAGATGATCTAATGGTGCCTTCTGGCATTAAACTCTATAAATCTATGAATATGAATACCATGAAAAGAGCCAATATTAGCAGGGATGCTAAAGCTAATTTAAATATGTGGTTAGAACAGAGTGGCCAGGTTTTCTCTGCAGAAAGCACATCACACAAAAATTCGCTTTCTTAACTAGTACAAGAGAGCCCAAGTTTGCACCATGTCTTAAGAGACCAGAAAAGCCTATTTTTAATGTTCTGGCCATTGCCTGGAGGTGTGCAGTTATTTCTTCAGGGGAGATGTGAGAGTTAAGGAAATATTTTCTTTAACTTTCATTTTTAAAAACTATTTTATTAAAACCATACACATGCATCACTAGACTTATTGGGAAAATGTGTACATTAATTTTATTTATTAAACTAATTATACATATTAAACAAAAAGAACACTGAGGATAAAAGAAAGGGGTAAGCAAGAGATGTTAAGAACTAAGGTGGGGAATTTGCTGATTTAAAAAAAAATTTAAAAGAGTATGTGGTCATGTTGATCCAAGGTAGGCTCGCTTAGCACCACCAGAGGCCTATATTCTGCTATGAACAAATATATATCTGCAAGGATTAGTTCCCCGTTAAATTATTTCCAATTTATTTCCTTTTTTTAATAAAAGACCAATAGGATAGTATTTTAACTTTTCTGCAAGATCATATTATACAGCATTAAATGTTATTTTATCTTGGCATCAAAACAAAGTCAATGTATTTAGACAGAAACCTCTGATTATGGAACTCTAGCGTCCAATGGACGAAGACTTTCCTGAGTTCAGACTGTGGGTCAGACCATCAGCTGTTAGCCTCAAACATAAAATTAAAACTTAAAAGGTTACAAAGTTTTACAAGTCCACTGCCTTTGGACTTTTCCAGAATCAATGAAAGTTATATAACTTCTGTCCAGGATGGGTATGAAGCATTGGTACAGGTGGAAGAGGAGAACAATCGCAGTTAAGTTTGGAATAAAACAAAAACTATTATGCTTGAAACTACCAAAGTCAAAAAGTCAGTGTCAGATTGCACCAGGGGTTAACTGAGAAGAGGTGTCTGAGCTGGTGGAAAAGTGACAGAATGAAAGACAAAAAACACAGGAGAGAATATGAGGAACTGAGCAGGACAGACACAAAGGCAGACTAGATGAGTTGAGAAAATATTTAAGGGTAAGATGTATGTAACTTGAGAATTATAAATAAATAATAATAATAATACGTTCAGTCAGAAGAAGTCAGGCTTCTTACCTAAAGGTTTTCCCTGCCATGATCATAATAAAAGACAATGAAGCCAGAGTCCTCACTGAGGGTGATATTAAATGTAGATGGAGAGGATACTGTGCTAATCTGTATGCCTAACCAGAGTCGCTCATAATACAGGACAACAAAAGAAATTACAGAGTCAGGCCGTCAGTCCTGCAAGAGGAAGTAGTGGGTGCTATCTTGAACACAAAGCCTTGGAAAGAAGCAGGTGTAGATAACTGTTAAAAGCAATTGGAGATCATGGCACTTATCTAAATTTGTAGTGGTAACCAACCTTAGACATGCTGATGGCATGACACTCTTTGCTACGACTGATGCAAGGCAATAAATGTTGGAGTCAGTTAACAAGGAATATGGACTATTCCTGCACATGATAAAAACACAATTCATGTATGCTGGTACGACCAACAAAAAACAAGATATAAGTGGATGTCACAATTAACAGACAAGCTTAAGAGGCAGCTGTGACCCTAAAAGCCCTTCAATCCCAACTGGCAAAGGGTTTGCTGTCATAAAACAGCAACTGCTATCAAGCCTGACAAACTGACTACAGCAAATCACATTGATATAGAATGTCAATAAAGAATGTTGTGTAAGGTATCAAATAAAAGCACATATACTGATTATAAGCACTGCAAGATGTATATATGGGCGTTATGCAAGAATTTGGATCTAGATCCTGATTTGACTGAAAATCAGCAAGCTCTATAGAAAAACTTTGAGGGTGGGAAAACTGCTTTAGACAAAGGACTGTGGCTTGCAGCAGTTATGTTTAGTAAGAAGTATGTTATACTTTACTTTTATTTGTAACCAATTCTTTTTCCACTATCCTTACTCAGTACCACTTAAAACAAATAAGTTTATTAACAGAGTTTTATCATAAGCAGATCACAGTGCTATAATATTAAGTAAAGTGTGAATTCTTAGTTGATTGCATTGTGTGTGTGTATACTAGCTCTTTGGAGATTCTGAACTAGGTAATTTCTGAGAGCATCCAGTGACAGAGGATGGATGCTCCAGGGAAACACTCTTCCCTAGGGCTTGGGAACTGGAATGTACCAAGAATTACCTGCAAGGCAAAAGTAAGGGCTGGCAGACTCCTCAGAAATTTGTCAGGGGTGGCTAACAAACTGGGGTCATAGGGACCTGTCACCCAGGTTAGCACCAGCAAATCTCTCTGGCTAGGGCATAGGTGTAACAAGGTGACCCATAATTCTGGGCTTGCCAAGAAAGTGTCACAGCAGTATATGAATATAATTATTTGGCATCATATATATTCAAGCAGGATGTTCCAAAGAAATTGGAAGATGACTAAGGATTGCTCACTCATCTATGGCCTCCTTTAAGAAAGTGTGGGAAAACAGTGGCCTCTCAAAATGTACAAAGATGATGCTGTTTAAAAACCTTTTTTATCCATGGAGATTTATGGATGTGAATCATGGGAAGTTAATGCTGCTGACAAGAAGAAAACTGAAGCATTTGAAATGTGGTGCTGCAAAGGACTCTTGTGTATCTCCTGAATGGAAAAAAAGACAAATACCTATGTTAGAAATATTATTGGAGAGAAGCAGACCCTGATGTCAGAAATCAACAGAGAAACTTGTATTTTAGTCACATTAGGCACAGAGATGGAAATAACCTTGAGGAAGTTATTATGGAAGGAATGGTGGAGGGTTATCATAATAGTGGACGACCAGAAAGATGGATGGATTGTGTGTGGCATTTCCCCTGGAAGGTCAGCCGCTGAGTGCCTGAAATAAGCGATGGATCGTGAAGGCTTTCAAAAATTCTGCTTTGATGTCACTGGTATTCAGACATGAATAAATGGATTTACTTATTTACTATGAAAAAACGGAATTGCAGAATATCAAATATCTGACTTTTAGATCTCTCGGCATTTTTTTTTAAACATTGCAGAAGTAACTTATTAAGAATTAAAGATTAAATAACATCTCCAAACAAGCAAGAAGATATACTTAAGCATTTCTCTTCTCCCTCCCTGTCCTCCCCTCTGGATTTAGGACATATGTTTGTGATTAATAATATTTCACAGATGCAGGCTACAGGCATATCTGAATTCACTATTCACAGGTGAGTGCAGTCTGTATATTGGCAGAGTGTGATCTCAGCTTTTCCTTTCTGAATGAAGTCCTTATTTCCCCAGCAAATCTGTGACAGGAACCCCACCTCACCTCCTAACAATGGAGTCTTGACTCAAGCAATTTTTCATTTGTTATCAAATGCATTCTGACTTCTTTGCCATCTGATTGCCCCCTTGGGCTCATCTAGACTGAATACACTACAAAAAGTGCTGAAGACAATCTAAACAAGAAATGAGGTTTTAAAAGATGAGTGCTTTTGTGAGCACTGGGCAAAAATAAATGTTGTGAAACAAAAACAAGGCTCACCAGAAATGGGAGCTATGGTATGTATATGATTTAAAGAACAAGCTGTCTGTCCAAGAGACGATTCCTTCAGAAAGGAACATAAAGGATTTAAAGCAAGACAACATTTTAGATAGATTGAGGATTAAAAGTATCTGAGTTGTTGATCTTCATCACAATAATAGTGAGAAAGAATTTAGATTTCCTTTTTTAAAAAATTGTTTCCAGGTGCCTATGGAATGCATGACACAGCATCCTGGATTGAATAAGACACTAGATGTGTTACCAGTTAAGGAAAAGAGGACAAACATTTTAGATCTGTAGTGCTAACCTGCATTTTTACCTCTCTGCACCTATAACATTTCAGATTTCTGAGGGCGTCTACACTAAAAACTTAAGTCAACCTATATGAGGTCAACTTACAACCATATCCAGACTCCCCTCCATTGTGGTACGTGTCCTCACCAGGAGCAATTCCACCAACCTAAGGCTAGGTCTACACTACAGCGGACTTCCGACCTAAGATACGCAACTTCAGCTACGTGAATACCGTAGCTGAAGTTGCGTATTTTAGGTCGGCTTACCTGGCGGTGAGGACGCGGGAAAGTCGACCGCTGCCGCGCTGCCGCCGACTCCGCTACCGCCTCTTGTCGAGGTGGATTTCCGGAGTCGACGGTAGAGCCATCAGGGATCGATTTTACCGCGTCCTCACGAGACGCGGTAAGTCGATCCCCGATAAACCGATTGCTACCCGCCGGATAGGCGGGTAATGAAGACGTAGCCTAAGAGGGGCAGTGTGGGGACCTGAAAGCCCAGGCTCTCGGCTCCACTCACAGCTCCCTGCTGGGATCCTGGCTGCCTCACGGGCTCCCAGCTCTCCCACCCCACCCCCCACTCTCCTCTGGGAGCATGGCAGCCCCTGGGGCTCTCAGCTCCACACTTCCCACTGGAGTGGGACAGCCGCCCAGGCTCTTGCCTTTCCACCCCACCAGGGCTCTCACCTCCACAGCAGGGAGCCTGGAGCCTTGGTTCAGCAGGGTTCCCAGCAGGGAATGAGGAGCTTGGAGTCCAGGCAGCTCCCAGCAGGGAGCCAGGACCCCAGGAGCAGCCCAGCTCTGAGTGGGGAGCCTGGGCATCAGCATGGCTGGGAGCAGCCAGGCTGGGAGCAGGGAGGACTTTGTCAATTTCAAGGCTCCAGCAGGGAGCCGTGAAATTGACCAAAAAAAAAAAAAAACAGCCAACAGCCTATGTAAGTAACTCAAAGTCTACACAGACAGAAGCCCTATGTCTCTCGTGGAGTTATGTCAGTGTAGTAGGGCACTTACATCGGCAGGAGCAAGGCTGGTGTACACTGGCATAGTCTGGTCAACATAAGCTGCTTTACATCAACTTAATTGTGTAGCTTAGGCCCGAGCTGAGACTCTTCACTCACAAAAGCCAAGTAGGCCCCTGCTCTGATCAGTACTTGGAACAGGAACCATCATGGAAAACCCAGGATTCCAAGGAAAGTGGTACTGGTGTGATGATGATGATGCTCAGTAAATGCCACCCTTCCTTGTTAGTGCCCTGGGACAAGGGTACTGAAGGTGCCATTTTTAATTTAAGAATATTCTTAGTGTGAACATAGCCATATTTTAAATGATCAACACTGTGCAGAATACTGAAGACATAGACCCTTAAAACCTTAACAGAGGTAAAATATTTTTTAATTCAAATTCTAGATAATTTTAGCATCCATAGGTCTCTCTTCCAATTTCCTAGTTCAAGTAGGACCTTTCTGGGTGCTGCTTTCATGATGCAGCATAAACAAAAACAAAACCTTGTATCAGTTAAAACTAAGAGTACAAATTTAAAATGTCAATGTCTTTAATCTTCTTCAAAGTGAGTTTATTGTCAAGACTGCCATCTAAGGCAGCTAGCAATATGGTTTCAGAATGACAAAACTCTTCATCAGGAGGGTGCTGACAGACAAAGAAAATAGACTTTCATTTGGACTATTTCTTCCTGTTTCCTTCAAAACTATGTTGTTTTTTAGCTGCAGATGAAAAAAAAGCTATGTTGTACTATCACATGACCAGTAAGCCTAACTTCAGTACCAGGCAAATTGGTTGAAACTATAGTAAATAATAAAATTCAGACACACTGATGAACATGATCTGTTAGGGAAAAATCAAAACAGCTTCTGTGAAGAGAACCCATGCCTCAATCTATTAGAATTCTTTGAGGGGGTTAACAAATATGTGAACAAGGATTATCCAGTCGATATAGTGTACGTGAAATTTCAGAAAGCCTTTGACAAGGTCCCTCACCAGAAGCTCTTAAGCAAACTAAGCAGTCATTGCATAAGGGATCCTCTCATGAATCAAGTATCAGAGGGGTAGCCGTGTTAGTCTGGATCTGTAAAAAGCAACAGAGAGTCCTGTGGCACCTTTAAGACTAACAGATGTATTGGAGCATAAGCTTTTGTGGGTGAATGTGTCTGACGAAGTGGGTATTCACCCACAAAAGCTTATGCTCCAATACATCTGTTAGTCTTAAAGGTGCCACAGGACTCTCTGTTGCTTTTCTCATGAATCAGTAGCTTAAGAAAGCAATAGATAATAAGATAGTAAGTATCACAATGCCAGTATATAAATCCATGGTACACCCATACCTTGAATACTGCATACAGTTTCTGGTCATCCCTCTCAAAAAAAGATTAGAATTGGAAAAGGTACAGAGAACAGCTTTGGTACAAGGAGGGATTAAACAGATTGGGACTGTTCAACTTGGAAAAGAGACGACTAAGGGGGATATGATAGAGGTCTATAAAATCATGAATGATTTAGAGAAAGTGAATAAGGAAGTGTTATTTACCCCTTCAGGTAACAAGAACTAGGAGTCACCCAATTAAATTACAGGCAGCAGGTTTAAAAACCTGGATCACTTAGTAATTGTTCTGTTCATTCCCTCAGAAACATCTGGCATTGGCCACTGTCAGAAGACCCAGTATGGCCATTCTTAAGATACTTACCTCATTTGTAAACGACTGAGATCTATGAATAAAAAGCACGATATGTACATGAGATAAAGATAATAATCCCTATTATAAAAGCCAGCTTTAAAGAGCGAGGAAGCTGATTTTTACATATTGCAATAAGAACTAAACTTGTCATTTTCACTACCACGGAACAGCTTCTTAATGTACTCATTTTATTTTATTTATAAATGGAGATATCCTATCTCCTAGAACTGGAAGGGACCTTGAAATGTCATCGAGTCCAGCCCCCTGCCTTCACTAGCAGGACCAAGTACTGATTTTGCCCCGGATCCCTAAGTGGCCCCCTCAAGGATTGAACTCACAACCCTGGGTTTAGCAGGCCAATGCTCAAACCACTGAGCTATCCCTCCCCCCCATGTTTAATATGTTAATTTTTTTTTTTTTTTTACACAATAGCCAACTGCTATATTATCAAAGTTCATTTCTTCTGAAACGTTAAATTCTCATTTTTCTGAATTCAGACTTGCCAAATTACAATTCTGTAGTAATTCACTCCTAAAAATAATTTGCTTCACATGTTATAATGAATTCTTAGACTAGAAAATTTTCATATTTACATTTTCTAGCACGAGAAATAAAGGGCACACTTCTAAAGCATATATCAAATATCCACCCAATCTGAGAACAGTCTAACTTTTATATTTTCCAACTGTTTTGGCTTGGGGGGGCAAAAGAGTGAAGAAATAATATACATATGATCATATGAACTGCCATATTGAATCAGACCAGAGGTCCATCTAAGCCAGTGTCCTGTCTCCAATAGTGCCCAGTGCCAAATGCTTCAGAGGAAATGTAAGAACTCCACATTAGGTACATTTGGGGTAGTCTGCCCAGCACATTAGATCTCATCCTGATCTCTAGTAGTTGCCCTGAGGCACAAGGGTTAATATCAATTAATATCAACATTGTTATTATTTATGACATCTCTGGATATTCTTAAGACCCATATAAATGGATGTGACAAATGCGGGGGTGTTCAGAATGGATAATTGATCAGGTAACTCAAAATCTCATTTATGTATTTGTCTTCTAAGATCATATACTAGACAACCAAAGGGGAGCGGATGGATTCAGCACACCATCCCACAGATATTGCTGGTCTTGTGACTGTATCTTATAACTCATTAAGGCTAAAAAGGTCTATCTACCCAAACCACGACAGGCACATTCTCCTAGACAAACTAGCTAACAAACAGGAAAAACCAACCTGAGGCAAAAGGACGATGACTTTGTGCCTTAGACTTGCAACAAAACCAGTAGGAGGCAATATGGTAACTGGGCTGATTCACACAGGGTATTTAAAAAAAAAAAAAATACATGAACTTCCCTGAAAGAGGAGAGTCTCAGACTTAAATTGAGGCCAGGTTGGCTCCCAAGAACCCCTTGGCATCCTTAAAACAACGTACGTTGATTTTGTTCTGTTCTTGCTATTTAAGAGGAAACCTTCCTAACTTAGCTAGTTGTGCAGCATAAATTCAGATGAGATTAAACATGCATGTAGGCTGTTTAAAATCCTTTTTTCCCCTCTGATGATTTGTTCCAACTGCTAAATAAAAATAACTAACCATTTTAAGAAGGCTTTTGTCAATATATCAATGGTCACAGGTTCCCAAAGAGAGAAAACAGGTGCTAAAGCCCAGTCAGATCTGCAGGGTGATAAGTGGGTAGCATACACAGGATACTGTAGCCAGATCCTGGTCTAAGGGTATGTCTACACTACGACATTAGATCGAATTAATAGAAGCCGATTTTATAGAAATCGGTTGTATACAGCCGATTGTGTGTGTCCCCACATAAAATGCTCTAAGTGCATAACGTCGGCGGACCGCGTCCACAGTACCGAGGCTAGCGTTGACTTCCGGCGCATTGCACTATGGGTAGCTATCCCACAGTTCCCGCAGTCTCTGCCGCCCATTGGAATTCTGGGTTGAGATCCCAATGCCCGGATGATGCAAATCAGTGCCGCGGGGGGTTCTGGGTAGATGTCGTCAGGTCCCTCCCCCTACGTCACAGCAACGGCAGACAATAGATTCGTGCCTTTTTACCTGGGTTACCTGTGCAGACAACATACCACGGCAAGCATGGAGCCCGCTCAGCTCAGCTCACCGTCACCATATGTCATCTAGGTGCCGGCAGAGTTAGGACTGCATTGCTACACAGCAGCAGCAGCTAACTGCCTTTTGGCGGTAGACGGTGCAGCATGACTGGTAGCCTTCATTGGCGATCTGGGTGCGGGCAGCTGTGGGGCTGGCAGCCGTAGGGCTGCATTGCACCAGCCCCTTGCCTTTTGGTAGAAGATGGTATATTACGATTGGTATCCGTCGTCATCTTACTGCAGTGGCTGTCGATCATGGGCACCTGGGCAGACAATGATGGTTATCAGTCATAGTATGCTATTTTCTGCCAAGTGCCCAGTATTGTCTGCTAAGCACCCAGAAGAGGCCGAGGGCGATCTGGGTGCTGGCAGACATGGGGCTGGCAGACGTGGGGCTAGATTGCTACACAGCAGCAACCCCTTGCCTTTTGGGCAGTAGATAGTATATTACGACT
Organism: Terrapene triunguis; assembly: GCF_002925995.2. Classification (NCBI taxonomy): domain Eukaryota; kingdom Metazoa; phylum Chordata; order Testudines; family Emydidae; genus Terrapene; species Terrapene triunguis. Next base: position 3,741,035 of record NW_020664492.1, on the reverse strand, counting down.
GGTATCCATCGTTGTCATACTGCAGTGGGTATCAGATTGTGCAGTAGACCTGAAGGCTAACTGCCAAGCACCCAGTATTTGCTGCCAAGCACCCAGAAAATGCCGAGGGCTATCAGTCATGCTGCACCATCGTCTTAAGATGTAAAAAATAGATTTATTCTGTATTCATTTGCTTCCCCCCTCCCTCCTGCTAAACCCTGGCTTTTGAGTTCAATCTTGGGGGGGGGGGGGGCATTCTGTGTGACAGTTGTTTGTGTTTCTCCCTGATGCAAAGCCACCTTTCTTGATTTTAATTCCCTGTACCTGTACGCCATGTCGTCACTCGCCCCTCCCTCCCTCCCTTCTTCCCCTGGTCCGTCAGATACTACTTTTGCGCCTTTTTTCAGACCAGACGCCATAGCTAGCACTGGGATCATGGAGCCCGCTCAGATTACCGCGGCAATTATGAGCACTATGAACACCACGCGCATTGTCCTGGAGTATATGCAGAGCCAGGACATGCCAAAGCAAAACCGGAACCAGCCGAGGAGATGGCGATTAGAGCGCGGCGACGAGAGTGAGGAGGAAATGGACATGGACCTAGACCTCTCACAAGGCACAGGCCCCAGCAATGTGGAAATCATGGTGTTCCTGGGGCAGGTTGATGCCGTGGAATGCCAATTCTGGGCCCAGGAAACAAGCACAGACTGGTGGGACCGCATCGTGCTGCAGGTGTGGGACGATTCCCAGTGGCTGCGAAACTTTCGCATGCGTAAGGGCACTTTCATGGAACTTTGTGACTTGCTTTCCCCTGCCCTGAAGCGCCAGAATACCAGGATGAGAGCAGCCCTCACAGTTGAGAAGCGAGTGGCGATAGCCCTGTGGAAGCTTGCAACGCCAGACAGCTACCGGTCAGTCAGGAATCAATTTGGAGTGGGCAAATCTACTGTGGGGGCTGCTGTGATCCAAGTTGCCAGGGCAATGAGAGACCTGGTGATATCAAGGGTAGTGACTCTAGGAAATGTGCAGACCATAGTGGATGGCTTTGCTGCAATGGGATTCCCAAACTGTGGTGGGGCCATAGACGGAACCCATATCCTATCTTGGCACCGGAGCACCAAGCCACCGAGTACATAAACCGCAAGGGGTACTCTTCAATGCTGCTGCAAGCCCTGGTGGATCACAAGGGACGTTTCACCGACATCAACGTGGGCTGGCCGGGAAGGGTACATGATGCTCGCGTCTTCAGGCACTCTGCTCTGTTTAGAAAGCTGGAGGAAGGGACTTTCTTCCCGGACCAGAAAATAACCGTTGGGGATGTTGAAATGCCTATCGTGATCCTTGGGGACCCAGCCTACCCCTTAATGCCATGGCTCATGAAGCCATACACAGGCAGCCTGGACAGGAGTCAGGACCTGTTCAACTACAGGCTGAGCAAGTGCCGAATGGTGGTGGAATGTGCATTTGGGCGTTTAAAAGCGCGCTGGCGCAGCTTACTGACTCGCTCAGACCTTAGCGAAAAGAATATCCCTATTGTTATTGCTGCTTGCTGTGCGCTCCACAATCTCTGTGAGAGTAAGGGGGAGACATTTATGGCTGGGTGGGAGGTAGAGGCAAATCGCCTGGCCGCTGATTACGCGCAGCCAGACACCAGGGCGGTTAGAGGAGCACAGCATGGCGCGATGCGCATCAGAGAAGCTTTGAAAACCAGTTTTGTGACTGGTCAGGCTACGGTTTGAAACTTCTGTTTGTTTCTCCTTGATGAAATCTCCGCCGCCGCCCCCCACCTGGTTAACTCTACTTCCCTGTAAACCAACAACCCCACCCTCCCCTACTACCTTCCCCCCTTCAAGCACCACTTGCAAAGGCAATAAAGTCATTGTTACTTCACATTCATGCATTCTTTATTACTTCATCACACAACTAGGGGGATAATTGCAAAGGTAGCCCGGGATGGGTGGGGGAGGAGGGAAGGAAAAGGACACACTGCAGTTTAAAACTTTAAAACTTTAACACTTATTGCTCGGGAAATCATCTGGGCTGGAGTGACTGTGTGGCCGGAGGCCCCCCCACCGTGTTCTTGGGCGTCTGGGTGAGGAGGCAATGGGACTTGGGGAGGAGGGCTATTGGTTACACAGGGGCTGTAGCGGCGGTCTGTGCTCCTGCTGCCTTTCCTGCAGC
>NW_020664492.1:3703332-3738865 GCF_002925995.2 Terrapene triunguis | reverse complement strand
GCGGCGGTCTGTGCTCCTGCTGCCTTTCCTGCAGCTCAACCATACGCAGTAGCATATCAGTTTGATGCTCCAGCAGCCGGAGCATGGACTCTTGCTTTCTGTGTGCAAGCTGACGCCACCTCTCATCTTCAACCCGCAACTTCCTCTGTTCCTCCCGCGATTCAGCCCGCCACCTCTCCTCCTCAGCCCGCGATTCAGCCCGCCACCTCTCCTCTGGCTCATATTGGGCTTTTCGGTAATCAGTCATTGACTGCCTCCACGCATTCTGCTGGGCTCTGTCAGCGTGGGAGGCAGTCTGAAGTTCTGTAAACATTTCATCACGCATCCTTCGCTTCCTTTTTCGAATATTCACGAGCCTCTGTGAAGGAGAACGATTTGCAGCTGGTGGATGAGAAGGGAGAGGTGGTTAAAAAAGATACATTTTAGAGAACAATGTGTACACTCTTTCACGTTACATTTTGCTGTTCACACTACACAGCAGATGTGCTTTCGTTACAAGGTCGCATTTTTCCTCTTATATTGAGGGCCTGCCTGTTTGGTGTGAGAGATCACTCACGCAGTGCCAGGTCACAAATTTCAGCTTGCAGACAGCCATGGTAAGACACAGTCTTTTGGCTTTTTTAACCTTCTTAACATGTGGGGATGGTTTCAAAGAGTACTGCTATCATTAACCATACCAAGCACCCGTTGGGTTGGCCATTTAAAATGGGTTTGCAATGTAAAAGGAGGGGCTGCGGTTTCAGGGTTAACGTGCAGCACAAACCCAACTAATAACCCTCCCCCACACACCCAATTCTCTGGGATGATCACTTCACCCCTCCCCCCACCGCGTGGCTAACAGCGGGGAATATTTCTGTTCAGCAGACCAGGAAGGGGCACCTCTGAATGTCCCCTTAATAAAATTGCCCCATTTTAACCAGGTGACCGTGAATGATATCACTCTCCTGAGGATAACAAAGAGAGATAAGGAATGGATGTTGTCTGCATGCCAGCAAACACCGGGACCATACGCTGCCATGCTTTGTTATGCAATGATTCCAGACTACGTGCTACTGGCCTGGCGTGGTAAAGTGTCCTACCATGGCGGACGGGATAAGGCAGCCCTCCCCAGAAACCTTTTGCAAAGGCTTTGGGAGTACATGAAGGAGAGCTTTCTGGAGATGTCCCTGGAGGATTTCCGCTCCATCCCCATACACGTTAACAGACTTTTCCAGTAGCTGTACTGGCCGCGATTGCCAGGGCAAATTAATCATTAATCATTAAACACGCTTGCTTTTAAACCATGTGTAATATTTACAAAGGTACACTCACCAGAGGTCCCCTGTGTGCCCACAGGGTCTTGGGTGAGTTCGGGGGTTACTGGTTCCAGGTCCAGGGTGATAAACATATCCTGGCTGTTGAGGAAACTGGTTTCTCCGCTTCCTTGCTGCTGTGAGCTATTTACATTATCTTCAGGCTCATCTTCCTCGTCCCCAGAACCCGCTTCCCTGTGTGTTTCTCCAGTGAGGGACTCATAGCACACGGTTGGGGAAGTGGTGGCTGCACCCCCTAGAATGGCATGCAGCTCTGCGTAGTAGCGGCATGTTTGCGGCTCAGCCCCGGACCTTCCGTTTGCCTCTCTGGCTTTGTGGTAGGCTTGCCTTAGCTCCTTAATTTTCACGCGGCACTGCTGTGCGTCCCTGTTATGGCCTCTGTCCTTCATGGCCCTGGAGACCTTTTCTAATATTTTGCCATTTCGTTTACTGCTTTGGAGTTCGGCCAGCACTGATTCATCTCCCCATATGGCGATCAGATCCCGAACCTCCCGTTCTGTCCATGCTGGAGCTCTTTTGCGATCCTGGGACTCCATCACGGCTACCTGTGCTGATGAGCGACCTGTGCTCTCCACGCTCACAGCAAACAGGAAATGAAATCCAAACGTTCGCGGGGCTTTTCCTGTCTACCTGGCCAGTGCATCTGAGTTGAGAGTGCTGTCCAGAGCGGTCACAATGAAGCACTGTGGGATAGCTCCCGGAGGCCAATAACGTCGAATTCCGTCCACACACACCCAATTCCGACCCCCTAAGGCCGATTTTATCGCTAATCCCCTCGTCGGAGGTGGTGTAAAGAAACCGGTTTAAAGGGCCCTTTAGTCGAAAGAAAGGGCTTCGTCGTGTGAACGTGTCCAGGCTTAATTCGATTTAACGCAGCTAAAGTCGACCTAAACTCGTAGTGTAGACCAGGCCTTAGAGAGGCCCAAAACCTACAGTGGATGCACTCAGAGGGATCAAAAAGGGGGCAGAAGTGCAGCTAGCCCTACAACTGTGCAACATCCTATCCCTTTTTGAATCTTATAGTTCTTGTTCTTGGCCTCAAATATTCCAGTGTTGTGTAAAAGTATTTCCTTGTATGCAGTCTTGTAGCAATGTTGGTCACAGGATATTAGAGATACAAGGTGGGCAAGGTAATCTCTTATCAGACTAAGCTTTCAAGCATACACAAAGCTCTTCTTCAGACCTGCGCTCTATGTTGTAACAGGAGAAACTAAACACAAGCCTCATCTTGAATCTTGAGGATGAGTTTTCTGTAAGCTCGAAAGCTTGTCTCTCACTAGCAGAAGTTGGTTCAATAAAAGATAATACTAGAGACACAGAGTGGGTGAGGTATTTCCTTTTATCATTTTGAATTTCCCACCTTTTGATTGATTTTACTCAATGTCCTCTTGTTCTTGAGTTATGATACTTTTACCATGTCCCCTCTTATTCTCCTTTCTAAGGGGAAAAAAAGTCATCCTTTTCACTATCTCTTCATACAAATATTTCCATGCCCTTGATCATCGGTCACTCTTCTCTGAACACCCTCTGGTTCAATAATAATATTTTTTATAAGGGATGACCACTACCACACACAGGACTCAAGATGAGTCCGCACCATCGGTTTACAGAAAGGATTGTTCACCATTCTATTCCTCATGCAACTTATTTTGTTTTCTTTTCTCACTGCAGCAGCACAGTGACCAGAGGTCTTCACTAAGCTGCCTACAGTGATGCCCAGGTCTCCTCCTTGAGCTGATACGGGTAATTTAGAACCCTTGTAAAGGGTATGAGTAGTTCAGATTTTCCCCTCCAATATACATTACTTTACAGTAATATACTTACAATTTTAAAACTTCAGGTAGTCAATTGTGCTCAGTTTCTCCTATTACAACGTAGAGCGCAGCAGGTGCTTTACAGACATTTAAGACTACAAGGTTCCTACCACAGATCTTACAACCTAAATTAAAATTAATACAAAGGTCTAAAGGGAAGAAATAGAACATTAAAAATGCGACGGCTGTATTTCACACATATAATAGATCCTTGGAACTAACAAGATGGCATATTTATGCTCCTCTCTGTTTTTAAATTAAGTGATATATTGCAACATGAATAAGATTAAAGGATGACAAGGCGACATGAGTGAAGGGGCTAAGGGATCAGTAAAACATAAGTAGCTGGCAGAGCATAATACAAACACTCCCTTATGCACTAAGTAGTAAGAATGATCACTTAGAAAAATTAACTGTGGTTCTTTGTGATATCAGTGTAGATCCCACTGTAGGTGCACATGCACAAGAATGAATTTTTCTAGCATTGCTGGTCAGGGTCGTGCATGCACCCTCCTTGTGCTCCCATATGAGGATATAAAAGGCGGAATGACAATGAAGATCCCTTTCTCAGTTCCCTCACAATGCAAAGCCCACATAGCTGAGGACTCTGAAAAGCAAGATGGAGGCCAAATCACAGGATCTGTGCAGACTACAACATCTCAAAGAACCACAGTTATTGTAGGACAAAGTAACTGTTCTTTCTTCTTTGAATATGTGTCAGTGTGGATCCCACTGTAAGACTGGCAAGTAGAATCCTCCCAGGATGGTGGGAGTGAGTAGTTTTTAAGCTGTCTTAGAAAACAGAATGAAATATTATTCTCCCAGACTTGGCATCTGACCTGGCTGCCAGTGTGTCAGGTCCAGTCAACCAGTCCCTACTGGCCCCTGACCATGCTGCTGTGATTCTGTGTTTTAAGCCTCTAGAGAGTCTAAACAGAGCTTAGGCACATTTCCTAGGTGCAGATCCTCTAGCTAGCACCCCCTGAGAGTTCAGCCCATGCTGCCCACTGCCCAATCCCTGGAATGAGTGCTGGCCCCTCAGATTTCCCCTGTAGCTTAAATACACCATCCCCCATTCATAAACATAAGTCTTCTGTGTTACCTTTTCAAGGGACAAGCGATATGTGCTACACCTGAACATACACAGACTTCGCATAGGATTCAGATACAGCATTGCTCTCTCTTCAGTAGCATAGAAATACACAGATCTAAACCATACATGCATTTCCTTGCCTCAGTTTCATCACCACTCTGGAGCATTCTATGAGCTGGGATCATCTCCTTTGGGACCATTCAGAATTCTGCTGCTGCAGTGCAGAGTTTGTATGCTGAAACATGGAGCCTTCTCCTCCCAGCTCACCTATTCCAATGTTAGCCAGTTCATTCTCTTTAAACTCTAGCTCTATCGCCTCTCTTTGTCCACTCTCTCCACTTTCCCCCCTCCCTTCAGACAAGTGAAGAAAGTATCTTCTCCAAGCTCAAGTAAACCCATTGTCCCAAGATGCTTCACCCTGAATAGACTGTTGTTGAATTTTCAGGACCCAACATTGTCTCTGCTCTGGCAGAGAGCATGACCCAGGCCCACCAGTCCATGTTGGATTCTACATTTACATAGGGGCAGTGATAAAGCAATTTTCCATGAAGTAAAAACTTAATGTCTTCAACTACCATCCATAAGTTGTATATAGTTTCCCCAAATCACACCACGTCAAATGCATAATGTTTAACAAAAGTTAGTTGATTGCACCACATAGCTGCCTTGCAGACCTCAGACTGACACCTCTGAAGCAGGGTGGCAGATGCTTCCTGTGCCCTGATGGCATGTGTATTGATGTTCAGAGGGAGAGGCTGGCCAGTCAGCTGACAGCAGGTGGAAACATGCTATGACCCATTTTGCAGTTTTCTGAGACAAGATAGCTTGGCCTTTTGATGAGCTGGATATGGCTGAAATGGAGGTGAGGAGGAAGCCTAGAAGGCTTAGTCTTGTTGAGGAAACAGACAGCAAAGCTCTGTAGATGACCAGAGTACAGAGTTTCTTTTCTCCTAATTTCAAGTGTGGCTTCAGAAAGAAGACTGACAAGGTAATGGATTGGTTCAGGTGGAATTCCAAAAACACATGAGGGTGAAAGTTGGGGTCTGGTTTCATCACCACCTTGTCCCTGTGAAAGGACATGGAAGGTGGTCTTTGCCAGAAGAAGAGCTTGGAGCTCGCTGACTCTCCATGTTGATGCAATGGCGATGAGAAAAAACTTTTTAAAAGGTAAGATGATATATTGAGCACTATGATAACAGTTCAAAAGGAGACTACATATGCTTTAGAAGGATGACACTGAATTCCCACATTGGAGTTAGTCTCTCACTGGAGGGCAAACATGAAGGCCACTGAGGAATTTTGATATCGTAGGGGGTGAGAAATACACATACGACTGTCCTGGAGGGTGAAACACAGATATTGTGGTGAGGTGGACTTTCAGGGAGCTAAACATTAGTCCTGTATGTTTTCAGAGCAGGATATGGTCTAAGATGTTTGGTAACGAGGCTTCCACAGGGTCAATATTATTTTGAGTTACCCAAATGGAGAATCTTTTCCATTTTGAGGAGGATGTTTACCTGGTGGAAAGTTTCCTGCTCTGTATAAGAATTTGCTGAACCTGTAGGGAGCAATCTCTGTCACTGTTGCTCAGCCAGCCAACATCCAGGGTGTCAGATGCAACAACATTAGTCCACATGCATTATCCAACATGGTTCTGGGATATTAAGACTTGGCAGATCAGAATGTGCATGAGGCCACTGGGACATCTGCAGCAGATCTGATCATCAATGTGTCTTGGCTAATAGTGAGCTATCATGATGATTAAGTCCATGTCCCATCTGACCCTGGGAATCTGTGGGAAAGCCCTTGAGACCACTGAAGGAAGAAAGCATCTAGCAGGGATCTTGGGCTCATGCTTCCTCTGGAGTAGAAGTTCCAGCACTTGCTCATCACCAAGGAAACCACCCAAGTCTCTGGTGGAAGTCCCCACTGATAGGATGTTCCACGTAGGATGGATTTCTGCAGTGACCACTCATGACTGGTTACCATGTTTCCGCTCAGAAAATCCACTAGGACTTTGCTGACCCCTGGGAGGTGTAGAGCTAGTGAGGTCACTTCAGAACTTGGTGGCTTCCAGACAGAGGGGGATGATCGAGCACTCCTTGTTTGTTTATAGAGTGCACCACCAGTGTATTGTCTGTCAGGATGTGCACCATGCAGTTCCACAGAACAGGCTGGCATCTTATACAAGCCAGTGTGATAGCTCTCAGTTCCAGGATATTAATATGTAATTTAAAATCTTCCTGAGTCCACGTGCTTTGCTTTTGAAGGTGGTTCAGATGGGCACCCAGTCTATCCCTGATAAGCATGACTGTTGGTGACAGGACTGAAAATTTCACTTATCTAGTCAGCAAGTGAACTGCCACAGGACTTGAGGTAGGACTGTGACCCATCTGCTTATATGATGTCTGGATGGGAAGTACACGTATCTCAGCCATAGGCAAAGTCTGGCAAGCAGTCTGACTGAGACAACTAAGGGGTTGGGGTGGATGTAGAACTACAGAATGGGGTACCTGGTACGTCTTCGACACAATTTGCTGTTGGTGTTATAGTGGATGGAGTCTGGCACCGAGCTTTTACTGGGTCTACTAGTCCCTTGTTAATGAGGAAGGTAATCCTGGCAGGACCAAAAGCTTACAGGATGTCGAACCACTTGTGGGACTTCTCTGAGATAACTGAAGTCTTGATCTCCAGAGTCTCAGCAATCCGCACAAGTTGCGCCTGGAATGCGTTTAAGTCATCTGGTGCAGAAACCAGTGCTAAGGATATGACTTCATCTGGCAACAATGAGGAAAAGATGTTTCGGAGGCAAGACAAAGTACTGATGTTGTTTTGCCCCTGGACCCCATTCCTCCCAATAGTCCAGCATCAGCAGTCAGCCAGGGAGAGCGCTGGAGAGGCGGACCTTTTCCTTGAGGAGACTAGCTTCTTGATGCCTGTGAATGTAGGCCCAATACCCCCAAAAGGACCCGATGCAGGGCCGGCTCCAGGGTTTTGGCAGCCCCAAGCAGCCAAACAAACAAACAAAAAAAAGCCGTGATCGCAATCTGCGGCGGCAATTCGGCGGGAGGTCCTTCGCTCCGAGCAGGAGTGAGGGACCGTCCGCCGAATTGCCGCTGAACAGCTGGACATGCCACCCCTCTCTGAAGTGGCCGCCCCAAGCACCTGCTTGGTAGGCTGGTGCCTGGAGCCAGCCCTGCCCTGATGGCACCTGGTATGCTTACATTTGATACAGGCTGTTGACTTGACCAATAACAGTCCCAGCTGGTGTCTGCAGTAGAAGTCTGTTGCCCTCTTGGTGGCACAGCTCACAGACCTCAGAGGGGAAGGCTCCCTGCTTAATGACAGGAAAATTGGTGCCTTGGTGAAAGCAAAGAGTAGACATCTTCTAGGAGTGATGCCAATGTATAGGGCTATGTCTATTCTAGAGTCTATGACAGCATAGTGCCTTAGTGTGATGCAGTGTACACCTACAGAAGGAGGAGTTCTGCCAGTACAGTAACCACCTCTCCAAATGAAGTTAGTTATGCCAATAGAAACCCTCCTCTGTCAGCATAGCCTTGTCTACACTGGGGGCGGTTTGTTGGCATAGCTGTGTCATTAGGGTGTTTAAGAGGAATTAGTCCATCGCAGGATGGACATGACTTGAAGCCTGGAAGTTTTAACTCTGCCACTATAGATACCCTATACAGAAGGGCCTATATGGGATTCTGATCAGAGAATCTCAGTCCAACGGTTGCTGATCAGTTCATGCAAAATAGATGATCAGAAGTAGTTTTGAAGATTTTCAGAAGATTTTGAAGTAACTTTAGCCTGAGCTAAGTAGTAGAAGGCTGGACACTCACCAGGTTCTATCTTGCTGTCACGGGTGGTAAGAGGAGAAACTATGGAAGGGTTGCGGGGACACCACCTTTACGCCCTCATGCAAGAACATGCAGAGGCACAGGGTGCATACGTGGCCCCAACTAACACTGTTAGTCAAGGAAAAATCCAGTCTCTCACAAGTAAAATGAGAAAGTCAGTGGGGAGACTTGTAAAGAGCAGAACAGAAGGCAAGGAAGATAATTTTAAACTGCAGATGTTGAGTGCAATAGAGAAAAGAAATAGAAGGCAGAGCGCACTAAAGCAGAGGAAGTTAAAGTAGTCAATACAAGAGTTAGGGCTTGTCCATACAGCACTGCAGTGCAGACTATGGGTGTGAGAAGTGTATGCCATGCCAAAGCGTTGCACTGTAATAGCCCCGGTGGATACTGCTGGCATGAACTAAAAGGTACCTAGTTTGCATTAACAATCCTAGGTGAAAGAGGATTAAATTAACACGAATTAAGTAACTTTTAGTTGATGCCAGCAGCATCCACAAAGAGCAGTTATAGCACAATGCTTTAGTACGCTCTGCAGTTCACATCTCTGTAGTCTGCACTACAGTGCAGTATAGACATAGCCGTAGCAGTCAAAGGTAGAGTAAATACAGGAAGTTAGGGTATATTTTTCATTCGTTAGAGAGACAAGCAACAAGACTGAGCAAACGACTGGTTGGGAAGATCAATTATAAAGGACCTTGAAGTGAGAGATGAATTTATCCACCAATCCAAGTAATAACTTGAAATAAACTTTCAGATTATTGAACTTTATTTTTTTAATATAAATAATTCACATGAACTGGAAATGCTATCAGCAGCCAATCCTCTAGATAATTTTAGTCACATAGAACAAACAGGAGATGACAGCAAAGACACTAATGCTTTAGCAACAGCATAACAAACTCCTGCAGGTTCACCCACCCCTCTAACACATTACACTTTTTAATTGTAGTAGCACCCAATACCCAAATCAGGGAGCACAGCCCTGCAGATTATGACAAAATGTAACTGGTAGCTAAACACATAAAACAGGAGTGGAGAAAGATACAAAGTAATAGTTATGATGGTTGTGGTTGCATAAATCAGAAACATCAGTTGTTATATCAGTCACCCTGTGCACACTCTTCCAAAGCTTTTTCCCTAGTGTATAGACTACTGTCAACATTATGGAGAAAAACAATTTGGAGATCTATCTTCCAATGGAGGCCATGCCAACAAAACAAAACAGTGTTTAGACCACATAGAGAAAAGACAATCACAAGAAAACGGCTGCCATTCTGTTAATAAATCAGTCTGGTTTCAGTAGGAATGGTCTGTCTGATGAACAGAACCTTCAGAAAACCAATCTAGAACAACTAAGGAAACTTGTATTCTGAGGGTGGCTCCAAGAAACAAAGTCCTGATTCTGAAGTATTTTTGGAATTTGATTCTACAACTATATCTAAAATATAAATGAAAATTCAATATATGGAAAGGATTTAAAGCATTCTAAGCAAGAGAGAAAACATGGACTGTACTTCCTTAGTGGTTTCTGTATCCAGCATAAAGGGAACAGAAAGTTCTTTTAGCACAGCAAAACGCATCCAATGAAGAAAAGATTCTATTGATGTCATTAGAACAGTCCCTTCTGGAACAAGTGACCTGTATTAAAGCTTAATAGTTTTATGGCACAGTGATATGCAATATTTCAATATTCAACCCACTGCCAGAAATTAACATGTTGGGAAGATATCACTTCAGTAGAACACTACAAATAATTTTTGAAATGTCCTTCTTTAACATATCTTAAGTATATAATTGTTTGGTGGCTGAAATACAAGCACACCTACATCTAGCAAAATAAATTTTATAAGAACTATATACTTTTTAACATATATTATTTATATACAAAATTGAGTGCATAAGCGAGTACAAAATCATCTCTTTACTAAAAACTGATAATGTTGTAAAAATTCCACTATTCATTATTCCTCTATATGTCGTGTCCCCCCCTTTATCCCCAAAAGTGATATTTCCAAAGATCTTTTTATGAAGAAAAAACATCACTGTGCTTCAATTTAGTCTATAATCCTAGAAACAGTTTGCATTGTTTGTTATTTATGATATGGACACATTAGGAAATAAATTGGAAACCATTTGTGAAAAGTTAGTGGGGTATTACTTTTGCATGTTTGAAACCTTTAATACAAAAAAAGAACACATTATTGTAAAGAGACACTTAAATATTGTGTTGATTAATCAATTGCCAGAGGCCAGGTCTACACTATGCCCTTACTTCAGTATAGCTAAATCGCTATGGGGTGTGGAAAAAAATCAACCCCCTAAGCAACACAGTTATACTGACCTTACACTCCTGTGTAGACAGCACTATGTTGGCAGGAGAGCTTCTCCCGTCAACATAGCTACCACCTCTCACGGAGGTGGAGTAACTAAGCCGACAGGACAGCTCTCCCCTGTCGGCTTAGAGCAGGGGTTCTCAAACTGGGGGTCGGGAGGACCCCTCAGGGGGTCGTGAGGTTATTACATGGGGGGGTCGCAAGCTGTCAGCCTCCACCCCAAACCCCGCTTTGCCTCCAGCATTTATAATGGTGTTAAATATATAAACAAGTGTTTTTAATGTATAAGGGGGGTCGTACTCAGAGGCTTGCTATGTGAAAGGGGTCACCAGTACAACAGTTTGAGAACCACAGGCTTAGAGTGTCTTCAAAGTGCTACAGCTGTAGTGTAACCTGCCCTGAGCCTCCATTTAGAACACGATAGCCATTCTATACTAACAATCCATTCTAAGGGCACTGCTTGTCAAGGTGTTAAATTAGGAAAAAGGTGAAAATCTAAGGTTCTTGATAAATACATGCACCTTAAGTATATCCTTCTTAAGTATGCACTCCTGAAGTATATCCTGAAGTTTAGTCAATCAAGAGACCACATTTCATAGCAATTAGCTATGAAGCTCAAATTCACCCCGTTCTTCAGGATTTTTCTTCATATTATCGTTTTTACAGGGTCAGCTGACAGATCCAGATTTTTCCTTAACAAACATAAACCAGTTAAACTAAAGCAGTTTTCCATGGATCCAGGACATCATAATCCTAATTCAATATAAAAGAGTTCAGCAGTTTAGGGAGATCAAGCAAGGCACAGAAAGTCAGTAGTAGCTGAGCAAGGGAAGTCCATTTTTCCTTTCAGTAAAAAGGTTCAAGTGGTGTACGGCCAAAAATATGGGCTGTTACAAAGAGAAATATTTTCATGAAAAAAATGTAAATAAATATTCCGTTTCAGAGTTGGAAAACTAAATGGCATTGTACTAGTTAATGAGAACCAAAAGGAGAGGTCGTAACCAGTTACATTCTGTTTATCTGATAATCATATGTCACTCTCCAGCCTCTGCTGCTCTAACAATAACTTCAGTCTCAACACCTGTTAGTTTTCTCCTCCCACTCCCATCTGCATGTAATTTTCCCCATTGGGTCCTTTGCACTGAACACCTTCACTATCCCAGTTAGTCAATTCATCAATATCTCACTCTCTCTTAAAAATCCACTTAGCCCATGAGGCCCACAAGAACTGAATTATCATTTAAACAGAAACACAAACTATGTCATATCCTGACCTTTGATTCCCTAGTATGTCCCACCTTCCATGGGTCTATATATTAGACCATAAGCTCTTCAGGGCAAGGACTGTTTGTGTACTGTAAAAGAGCTATACGCATTTTCAGAACTAACTGACTTCTAATAGAAAACTGTAAATCCTGTTTCATTATCCAGCGGAATCAAATGCAAAAGTAAATAAGCAGGGCAATTAGAGAAAACTAAATTTTACTTTCAAACTTTGTTATAACAGTGTATGGTGTTAACACAGGTGAGGTCATTTCCTCTCTCCAAAAGTAGTTATCTGAACAGTTTTACTTTTTTAACATGTGCAAGGGTTGTAAGGACCATGAATATCTAATGTGTAAAGATGTAGTTGAAGCACTAAGCTTAAATAGGGATGGTATAAGAACAGTATTAGAAAAATGTTGCAATTTAATACAGTACACAAAACTGTTTTATTTCAATAAGTTACACAGACCTTCTTGGAGGACAGAAAGCACCTTGCACCACAGGTATTTTTCACCATGGCAAATAGGTATACTCTTCAGGCTTGCAGATGTCACACTAATATAATTTTCAATATTTTCTTTCATTGGTGATACAAAATATTCCTGTATAAATAATGTGAATTGAGCAAAGGTTTTTCTGCTATCCACGGTACCTATTCATGGAAAAGACTTTGGTGTCAAAGTTAATTTGGAACCCAGTGTGTATAAGTAGCTCAGATTATTCATTGCATTATCTTGTACTTCATAGATAAAATTAATTCACTGTAGTCTGCCGCCCAATCACTCAGTTTTATTAGTTTCTTAAATTCCTCACAATCCTCTCTAAATTTGATTACCCTAAAAACTGTGTCATCTGCAAGTTTTTCACCCTGTTTGATAAATGCTAATATATGATATAATCACTATAGCTTGCAGCATAAGCAGAAAAGGGAAAATTTAAGGTCAGACTTTCAACCTTAATTCGGAATTTCCTCACTTCTGATTGATTCCTTAACCCCGATGTTGCAGTACTGCCAGGTTTTTATTCTTTAGTTTTGGTTTTGTGATTTATTTTGAAAGTGAATAAACTATATTTTGTATTAATATATTTTATTTACAGCCATTATTTAAATACTGTATATATTCAGCATTGCTGAAAAGTTCGTTTGGGGTGCTTATTCCCTATTTCTAGGACACTGATCATCCTGAGAAGCACTCACTCAGTCACATATCAGTTTCCATGCAGTATTTACTAACTCAGGAGAAAAATGCTACTAAATAATATTGTTACTTACCCTGGTCTCACCAGAAGCCTGTTTTATTAGCCAGTGTTCTGTGTCCCATAGAAAGATTGAGCTGTCCTGATTTTAAGTGGGAAACATTTTAAATTAAAACACTAATTGGCACTGTGATCCTATCCCCCACCCCACCCCACCCCCCGGCTGGGACCATCTGACATCTGAAATTTACATTCAACATATGCCCATGGCTGATTGGGGACATTTGAAATTCAGACAAAATATAAAGCGCAAAGCACAAATATCAAACAAGGCTTCATCATGGTGTTACCTCCAGCCCAGCATGTCCCATTTTGGCAGGAGCAACTCCACTATAAATTTTTCATCATTTTGTTTTTGCTACTTCAACATGTTTCATTACATTACCGGTATTTTTAAGTGCTCAAAATACCCATCCTATAGCAACTAAGTACTTCTAAATGTAGCATTTTACAAGTTAATTTTCCAGGCAATGACTACGTAGGAGATCAATTTTTTTAAAAAAAATTTAGTCTGCTGATCAAGTCTATTGTTTCATGAGAGAAGAAAAAACCCAACTTCCTTAACAAGTATGTTACAATTCATTTTTCCAGATCTTGGTTCCCACCACAACTCAACCAGAATCTCCTGGTTCTGCAACTGTACATGTGCTATTATGCCCCTCTCCCAACCTCCTGGCTGCGGTGACAGAGATATAGCTCCATTATTCTGCCCCTCCCTCAGCTTTCTGACTGCTGCAAATTTATCTGTTAGCTACCCTTCCACTCAACCTCCATTTTCAAGTCCTTTTCCCAGTGTCTGCCTCTGCTGTTTGTAGTTTACCCAACCAGCCACAAAGTAAAGTAGACCATCTTTTTCAGGTTCAGTACTACTCACATGCTTTTGAACAGCATGAGTGAACACTGACATACACTGGTTAATTTTTACTCTGCTGTTGTATGGGAAAGCTTCAAGTAACTGCTCAGGCTCTGAAGCTACCTACAGACTGACAAAGACAGCAATTCATCGGTTACACTCAGGAACGTTTTCTTTGCAACAAGAGGGAATAGTGGGGTTTTTGTTGGGGGTTTTTGGGTGTGGAGGTTTGCTTTCATTAAATAAAAGCTCTCACCTGTAAAAGCTCGCTGTTCCCTCTGGGCAACTGGGTTACACAAGTATTTAGGGATTTGGAATAGAGACTCTGTTACCAGTGATGAAGCACAGGAAGAAACCTATCTAGCTTGACTCTCAGGGTATGTCTACATGATAATTAAACACCTGCAGCTGGCCCAGGTCAGCTGACTCCTGCACACAGGGTTCGGGCTGTGGGGCTGTAAAACCATTGTGTAGACATCTGGGCACAGGCTGGAGCCTGAGATCTGGGACCTAGCAAGGGAGTAGAGTCCCAGAGCCTGGGCTTCAGCCCAAGCCTAAACGTCTACACAGCAATTAAGCCCAAGTCAGTTGACCCATCCCAGCTGCAGCCATGTTGCAGGTCTTTTATTCCAGTGCAGAAATATCCCCAGAGCCCAGGAGGAGACTGCAGGACTTGCAGTAAAAAAAAAAAAAAAAAAAAAAATGTCAAGTGAGCACATTTGAAACAAAAACAGAAAAAAATGAGAAAAAATATGGAAGCCCAAAATATCAATTTTAAAGGACTTTTTAGGCTAGAACTGTATTAGAATATAATCCATGTAAATTTGAAAAATATTTGTGTATCCTGACAACTTTACAATGTCCAGATTATTTGGATTTCTACAGCAGTGATTTATGGAGAAATTTTTATAAGGATGTGCTGTTGCAGCTGAAGTACTGCAACATAGGTGATGAATGTCCGCATTTAACCTTTGATTCAGAATAGTCTGGCATCTGGAAAACAAGTTTCAAATCATATTTTGAGATAGTAATTGATGGTTCCTAAAACCCTGAAAGAAATGCCATAGCAATTTTCTCATTTGAAAAACTAAAGCTACTCTGTACACCACTCATATAGACTACGTTGAGTCTTTACGTGTACGTCAGTCACAGCAAATTTGATTTTGTAAAAATGTTAGCATGTGAAGGAAGCCCTGCTAGACTCAAAAATCCATGCTTCAGCAGAACTTCACTACTTTCTAGTAGACTTGACCTTTCCATTTAATGTTGCCATGCAGCTCTTGTATGTTAAGCTTTCAATGATAGTTTTCATTGTCTGTTGATCACAAATTCCCCTCCATAGCACAGCGTGGAGAAGTGGTGTACAGAAGATTCATAGATTTAACTTTTTTAAAACCTGAAGGGACCATTATGACCATCTAGTCTGACCTCCTGCAAAACACAGGCTTAGAACTACATGAAGTGATTCATGCATTGATCACAGTAACTGTAGTTTAAGAAATTAATCCAACCTAGATTTGAAGACTTGATTTACATTGGCTTTTTACAGCACCCAGTATATATATAAAAATAAAAATTACTGTTTGGGACTGTATTCTGTTTGAAAGAAAAATATAATCACAGCATGATCGCTAGCTCCTAGGCAACCACTAATTTTAGATTAGTGCTCAGCTCATCTTTATTAGGACGTCACCCAAGTTGAAGTCCCACATGATAAACACAATTTTTCTTTCTGTGTGTTACAGACTGATACTTAAGGAGCCATTTGCCCTGTTGTCCATTCTGATTTTAGTGGCCTACAAGAGATCCCCGCTAGTACCCCACCTTGGCTTTATCAGTTAGAATACTGAGCCATAAGATCCTGTGCTTCCAAGTTATTGATAACTCTAACAGATTATGGTAGCTTTCAAACAGACCACCATCCACTGTCCTTTTACCAACTCTATCCTTGCTAAGTAGGTCGGGATGTTAAAAGCACAGGCATTCTCCCATCAGGTTTCAGTAATGCCAACTATGTCAATTTTTTTTCGCCACGAGACCATTCCAAATTCCTCCCATTTGATAATAAGGCTTCTAAATCACTGGAGCACCATTTAAATACCAGCATGATAGGCATCTTAAATAAATTCCTCAGACTTGATACATTTCAGTTTACAGTAGCTTTCAATTTACAGTTCTCCAGGTAATTTTCAATCCATGTGACAATATCCATATTCAATGCAAATTTAATTCATTTCCTTGGATTTTTGAGTCATTACTCAGTGCTTTACTAATATGCTCTATTCATCTATTGATTTAGTAATTAGACAAGAAAAATAATAACTGATTGACATTAGAAACCCAAGCTGTTCATTGCTAATAGTGTCATTATCCTTCAGGCATGCACTCACTATCTCAATATTGGTTCCATTATTGTATTATTTCTAAATATTATCAATAAAATTCAGTATGGGTCTAAATTTCAGAGGTGTTCAGCAACCACAGCTCCAACTAAAGTAACAGGATTTGTGGATACTCAAAATCTCGGGGGGGCGAGGGGGAAGAGAATCAGACCCCAAGGTTATGTTCACACTACCCCACAGTTCAGACTATAGGGTGCAAGAATAGTGGTGCGTACCAAAGTGCCGAGCTGTAACTCCACTGGGTGAACCTCTTCAAACAGGACTATGTAACAAAGTAAGAATCTTTTAGTTTATGCCCTCAGCATCCATGCGGGGGGAGTTAATGCAGCACTTTGGTGCATACTACTATTCACACCACCATAGTCTGAACTGTGGGACAGTGTAGACAAGCCCTAAATTTATAGTGTACTTAAAAAAAAAAAGTTTTCAATGCAACATCACAATTCCAATAATCACATAGACAAGTAAAGCTTGACTTAAGTTAGAGCCTCAACATTTAAATTTAGCTTTGAAAATTACTACAGGCTGATTGTCCTCTGGACAGGCATACACAATAACTCCATGTAAGACAACTCTTGACAGATACAGATGAGCATTTACAAGGGTAACAAGTAACCATGCTCGTCATTTCAACCTTGACAACCAGCATGACGACATCATTAAGATTAAGCTTCCAAAACATTTAACACTTGATTCTGCAGAAAACACAATTATGCTAGATGTTTTGAAAATAGATCACTTTTTTCCCCTTTTACAAATACATGGTGATGCCAGACATATGCTTGTTTTCAAAACAACAACTGTTAAGAAGGAAGAATGCTCCTTCTGAGGTTCTTGCCAAAAATAACATTCTATGGTTTTGTGAAATATGACAGCAGGCAGCTTACTAAACTCAGAGTAATGAGGAGGAGGGCAGTTGCATTTGGCATAGTATCCCATGTTTTACACCCCTTTCCCTCATTTTTAAGATTTGCATTGAGCATCTTTTGGGATCAATTGGGGGGGGGGGGGTAAGAACATACCTTGCATTGCTCTCCAGCAAGCATTTCCAGAAGACCAAAAATCCCCACAGTGTGTCAAATAGTCTAGAGGAAACCACATAAAACAGAAGCGTGTCATGATGGCTTTTTGCACAGCACGGGGGGCATAGGGGAGAAAGAAGTAGGTTGAAAAGTGAAGTAAAAGAGTTCGGAAAAACTAGGGAAAGAAAGAGAAAGACTGAGGTGTGAGGAACAAAAAAAAAAACAACCCACAAAACCCACGTGAAGAGAAGAGACAGATACCACACACACAAAGAGAAATTAACAGCTTCATTTTAAGTTGTAGGACACAGGGGGAGAAGGGATTGTATCAGGGCTTTTCAGCTTCCAAAAGCAATATAAACAAAAACAACAACTACCACCGTAAGACGTTTTTAATTCACCATCACCACCACCTCTTTTCAGCAAGGTGGGGTAGTAATCCCAATAAAAATTGAAATAAGCCCATCAAACTTTTAATTTCTGTGCATTTTTTAAGTAAAATCACCACAAAGTAAAGAAGTCAACATTTCAAAACACTCCACTTCATCCACAAATATTTCTTGCAACAAATTCACTGCTCAAAAACTAAAGTGCTTTGAGAACTACTGCTGAAAAGCACTATATAAGAACTAGGTACACTTAGTAATAAAAGACAAAATACCTGGTTAATTTGAAGCTTTTTTGCATAAGTAGTAATACCATGAAACATTTATATTAACCCAAATATGGAATTTTAGTTAAGATTTCTCTATACCATACAAGAGGATAGAATTATAAATCCAAAACAGCAAAACATGCCCATTACCATCCCTGTCACAAAACCTCCTGAAGATTGCAGATCCTGCTATGGCAGCAGGGCAGCTTATTGAGCAGAAAGGTCAGACTGCTGAGAAAGGACCACAGGGCTCCTTGAAGGCAGACTTGTGCAGGAGATACAGACCCCAAGTACACTCAGTGAAGTCTTTAGGATGGAAATGAAGTAATTTTATTAAAAAAAAATCCTCTTTTTCATGGGTATTATTACAACATGCAAGATATTTTAGATAATTTAAAAAAATGAAATAAAATAAAACTGAAGTTCCTGCCCCAAAGATTTTATAATAGTATTTCAGATGCAACTAAACAAGCAAGAGCAATACTGGATTCTCTGACAAAACTGTCAATTAGGTTGCTAAATGTGATAGTTGGCATACCTCTACTGGATGGATGCTCCTGCATTTAGTTTATGCTGGCCCAAGCTTTACTCCACATAAGTGGAATGATGGAGCAGAACAGGATGACGTCTTCCTCACACACCTATCTACAATGTGTAAGAGGGGGGAGGGGGAATGCATGATCATGGGGGACTTCAATTTGACTGACATATGCTGGACATCTCATGCTGCCAGTGTTAAAACATCCTTGGAATTTCCAAACATTATAGATGACAATTACCTAACTCAATAAATCTGGCAGCCAACACAGAGGAATTCTATATTAGACCTTGTCCTAACAGACAAAGGAAGAACTGATTACAGATCTAAAACTTAATGCTAGTTTAAGTACAAGTGACCATGACTTGATCACATTTATAATGTGGAAGAAGAATAAAGTCCAGTAATATATATACTTGGAGCTTTAATAGGGTCAATTTCACTAAGCTGAAAACAATTACAAGCTAAATCAGCTGCGAAAAAGAATTTAATCAGAAAAATTTGAATGATAATTGGCAATCATTTACAAACACCTTACCAGATGCCCAAAAAGCCACAATCAAGGAAGAAGGCTGTGCTGATTAAAAACCAACTTGGTTTAGAGGGCACATGAAGGCTGCTCTAAAAACCAAATTATATATACATACATGTGTGGGTTTTTTTTATTTTTTATATATACACCTCTACCCCGATATAACACGAATTTGGATATAACGCGGTAAAGCAGCGCTCTGGGGATGAGGGGCGCTGCGCGCTCCGGCGGATCAAAGCAAGTTCAATATAATGCAGTTTCACCTGTAACGCGGTAAGATTTTTTGGCTCCCGAGGACAGCGTTATATCAGGGTAGAGGTGTATATAAAAAACACATGGAAGAAAAAGGAA
The DNA here is from genome assembly GCF_002925995.2 of Terrapene triunguis. Taxonomy (NCBI): domain Eukaryota; kingdom Metazoa; phylum Chordata; order Testudines; family Emydidae; genus Terrapene; species Terrapene triunguis. The sequence continues at coordinate 3,719,573 of NW_020664492.1, read as the reverse complement.
GTTGCAAGTAATGAACATAAATCAGAAGTTAGGAATTATAGAAAATAAAAAGAGGAACCACGGGACACAATGAGAACTCTACAGCCAGCAGAGTTAAAGACAATAAGGAGGTTTTTTCCCCATATATTAGGAACAAAAAGAATCCTGACAACGGTATTGGTCTACTACTAGCAGGAAATGGCAGAATTATCAATAATGATGCAGAAAAGGCAGAAGTGTTCAATAAATATTTCTGTTCCGTATTTGGGGAAACAAAAACAGATGATATAGTCTCATCATATGGTGATCACACTCTTTCCATTCCACTAGTATCTCTGGAAGATCACTCCTGGGGGAATTCTACACCACTGTGTGTGTGCAGAATTCATGTCCCCTGCAGATTTCTTTGCTTCCCCACAGAAAACAACAGGGAAGCAAAGGGAAGCCGCAAGAGCGTTCAAGCGCCCCTCCCCAGCAGCACAGATGTGTCATTTCAGGAGCCCGGAGCAGCCGGTGGAGAGGTAAATCAATGCAGGGAGGCTGGGGATGTCCCTGCCAATGGTTTCTACCCTGTGCTAGGCTCAGCTGCTAGTCCCGGCTTGGGGAGGACAGGACAGGACTGCAAGGAGTGGCTGGGGCCAAATCAGACCCATTCCCACCCCCAGAAACCTCCCGGTGGCAGGAAGCTCCAATCTCTCCCAGCTTCCTGCCCCCATTTTTCCTCTGCCCCAGGGGAGGGGTCAGTGTATGGAGAGCTGCTCCCTCATCTACCCAACCACTATGCATCCAGACCCCTCCCGCCATACCCAGATGCTCCCCACAGAGCCTCACCCACCCTGCACCCAGACACCCCACAGAGCCATCTGCACCCAGATTTCCCCACACAGAACCCTCTCACCACACACCTGGATACCCCCAAACACACCCACGCTAAGCTCCTCCACACTTGGATCCTGCCAGGGTGAGCCTGCTTTCCCCACACATGGATTGGGAGCCAGAGCTGGGCATACGGGTAAGACTGTCGCTCTTACTTACTATCTTGGTGCGCTTGTTGTGGAGGGGCAGGGCCCCAGGTGTTTCTGAGCAAACCCAGACCTTGCGCTGCATCAGACCGTGTTCTGGGGGGAGAGGAAGGCTGCAGGGTGATCTCTCCACCTCCATGTAGCCAGTGGCCTGTGCTCCCCACTGCCATGCTGGAGCCTCCACATTTATCGACAAGTAAAATATGTAGAATTTTAAAATATTATGTGCAGATTTAGTGGGGGGGGGGTGTTATTTTTTGGCACAGAATTCCCTCAGGAGTAGAAGTTAAACAGAAGCTACTAAAGTTAGAAATTTTTAAAATCAGCAGATCAGATAACTTGCATCCAAGAGAGTTTTAAAAGAGCTGGATGAAGAGAACTGATTCAGAGTGATCTAGACTGGTAAACTGGGTGCAAGCAAAAAATATGCGTTTCAATGCAGCCAAGTGTAAATGTATGCATCTGGGAACAAAGAACATAGGCCATATGTACATGAGGGGGGACTCTATCCTGGCAAACACTGACACTGAAAAAGATTTGGTGGTTGTGGTGGATAAACAGCTGAACATGAGCTCCTACTGTGACCAAAAGGGCTACTGCAATCCTTGGATGCATCAACAGGGGAACCTCGAGTAGGAGTAGAGAGGTTATTTTACCTCTGTATTTGGCACTGGTGCTGGAATACCACATCCAGTTCTGGAGCCCACAATTCAAGACAGATGTTGGTAAGTTGAAGAGGGTTCAGAGAGGAGCCACAGGAATGATTAAAGGGTCAGAAAACATGATAATGAGACTCAAGGAGCACAATTTGTTTAGCTTAACAAAGAGAAGTTTAAGGGGTGACTTGATTACAGTCTATAAATATCTACATGGGGAATAAATATTTGATAATGGGCTCTTCAATCTAACAGAGAAAAGGTATAACATGAACCAAAGGCTGACAATTTAAGCTAGATACATTTACACCTTATTTCCAGACTGAATTTAACAATGAATAATTAGCCATTGGAATAATTTACTGTGGCAGATTCTCCGTCATTAACAATTTTAAATCAAGATTGCATATTTTTTCTAAAAGATGTACTCTAGGAATTATTTGGGGAAAGTCCTATGTCCTGTGCTATAGAGGTCAGACTGGATGATAACAATGGTCCCTTCTGGGCTTAGAATCTATCAATCTATGAAGAGGGTTTCCAAATGGTCTTTGAAGTTTCTAGGCACAGTAAATTTTCCACATCCTCCCTTGTAGCTCACCATTCCCTGCCAGTCATTAATTTGCTCCTCAGTCAAGAGATGACAGAGCAGGTCCAGGACACAGGTGGATGGTTATTCCAGGCCTCAGGAGGGAAACTTCTCTCCTCCCCTTATTTCCACTGAAGAAACTCAAGCAAATAAACATCTTCCAATGCCATCACAGCATGAAATAATGTTAGGAGCATCACTAGTATTGTTCTGGTATTCCAGGCCTCCCTCACTACTCACTCATGCTCTTTAAGCCCTTTTTTGGTAGGGGATGGGGGGGTGGGTTAATAAATGTAAAACACTTGCCTTTGTTAGGATGGACAGGAACCTTGGAATCCACCAGCTACAAAGTGGAGAATTTCAGTTATGGAAGGAATTACATGCCCTTGAGACAGAAGTTGCAACTTTTGCATTGCTCTGATGAGGAAAAAAGTTAAAGAGAAGAAATTTTTCCTTTTTTTTTTTTAACCTTAGGCAGAAAAGTTATGTACTATCGCTGTGCTTTATAGGCACATATTGCCCAAGTGCAACCCAGCCCCCAGAAGGCCACTGGACCATCAGTCCACAGTCCAGAACATCAGAAGCAGAAGGAAAAGGACTTTAATAAGTTGCCAGGCGAATACCACATCCTCCCACGTGCTCAGAATGGACAAAAAAAGTTTGCCCTAAATACACCACTGAAGTCTGGAAGGAGCAGTGTAGTAAAGCCGTATATCCCATTAATAAAAATCCAGGCACTTTGGCAGAAGGTTCAAGCTTCTGAAAGACATGCTGGAGCAGGAATGGCAATCCCTGGCTGAAGCTGAGAGGATGCTGCAGAGGGTGGGAGGGTGGCCAAGTACATTGCCCATAACTGTGCCATGAGAGAGCAGGACTGTCCGCAGCAGCGTGAGATGCATGCTGGGCATCATGATCAGCAAGTACCAGAACAACATACCACCTGCTGTTATGAACTCCCCTCCAGGCTATCATGACCTGCAGCCAGTTACTTCTGGGTGAGGTGGTTAACCAGTCCCTAGATGGAAATGACCATGAGCAGCTTTACCCAACGCACTCCACCTCTTGCAGGCACAGAGGAGTGATGATAGGTACCCTAACCATATGCACTTCCCATGCATGTGATACTGTACTGTACGCCTTGCAGCTACCACGTTTATGTGCATAGCACCTTGTTAAGACAGCTGGATTGCTAATATTATTCACTTTGATTACATTCTCTTTGTTCAATCCCTTTGAAAGACTACTTGGACAGCAACAAAGAGGGAGAGGAACTTCCCAACAGATACTTTATTGCACAATCATCTTCACAATACATGCACAGGTTGTTTTCCTATATAGGTACACTGAGCAGATTACTGCTCTATATCAATCTAATTTTCCCATTCCTCCATTTCTCCCTCCAAGCCTACATCTAACACCAGTTAGAGCACATTCTGGCTGCTTGCAGGAAGTCTGTAAAGAAGCACAATTATCTCCCCAGACTGGGCCAAAGTATCCCCTTCCAAAGTAAGCCCGCCCAGAACACAACATACTCCCATTGACATGAATGGCATTATAGACGCCACGGCAGTCAACCAGTTCTGTAGGCAGCACCATCTGGCATTCAGTCGGCTACAATCATATTGCACAGGGTGTGACTGAACCTTCTTCTGCCAGGTGCTCTTATGTCAAGGTACAGCTTAATGAGCCAAGGCAGTAGAGAGTAGACTGGGTCTCTCAAAAAACAGTGGGCACAGACACCCCACTGACATCCATTTTAATTGTAAATTCCCGTTTGTCCCAATTCAAAAAGGCCTGATCTTCAGAATACCCTGGTATCATGCACTTTGCCATGAACCCCACAAAATTATACTGAATAGCCCTCTGTAGTCCATCAAAACCTGCAAAACAATGGAGTAGTACCCTTTGCAGTTGACAATCATAGGCACCCTTGGGGGGGAAGGGGAAGGAGAGGAGAGTAAGAGGGGATGGAGGGCAAATAATGGGCATGTGTGCCATCAATGGCTCCAGCACAGGTCAGAAAGTCCATGCATTCAAAGCCTGCTACTATATGTCAAGGATATTAGTAATCTTAACTACCCAATGGTGAACCAGTTATTTCTGTCTTGCAGACCTCTCTATCACCACAGCACGGACTGTCTACTTGCCAATACCAAAGTGATTAGTCATTGACTTGTAACTGTCTGAGGTAGTCAACTTCCAGATGGGAAAAGCTTCTGAACTGACATGTGTGTCCTGGCACCAAATGGCTGGGAAAAGCTCATTGCACAGTTCCAAGAAGGTGCCTTTCCTCACGTGGAAATTCTGGGTCCACTGCTGTTCTTAGTCCAAAACTACCAGTCTGAATAGGGCAGAGGTCCACAAAATGGAACGTTCGGGGGGGCACAGCAGGGCCTGAGCCAGCCCCCATAAGGGGCAGGAAAGGAGTGCCACCCCGTTCCCAGCTGGGGCCCTGCCACTGGCCCCACCTCCAGAGGGCTGCGGCCCCAGCCTCAGCCCCCTTAACCCTGTCCATGTCCGCCAGCCTCTTCTGGAGCCACAATCCTACTCCCAGCCCCGGCTCCAGGGGGAGGGGTGTGACCCTGAAAAGTTTGGGGACCACTGGAATAGGGACATGGCACAGCTCTAAAAGCCTGCATTACTTGTCTCCAGTGGCTTCCAACCAGAATGCAGACCACAAACACAAGCAGAAGATGTGGACTTTAATAAGTTGCCAGGCAAATACCACGTCCACCCATGTGCCCAGGATGGACAAAAAAAAGTTTCCCCTAAATACATCACTGAAGTCTGGAAGGAGCAGCTTGGAACAGTGCAATGTTTCAAAACCAAGGGATATGGTCCCAGGAAGGAAGCACCTCCACTCAAGTCAGTACTGGGACAGTGTGCATTCAGTAACTCCAGGATGGCTCGAGTTACCCTTTGCAATGTGGCTGCGCTTACTCAAACTAGAAATACTCCACTCGAGCTAGTCGAGTATACAAACTCAGGCTAACAATGCAGTGAAGTAAAGCCCTATATCCCATTAATAAAAATCCAATCCATCGAGTCTCCTCTTCTTGCTTTCTTTGTCAACAGAAATTTTTAGGGGTGGGGCAGTTTGTTTAAATAGCTGAAAATGAAAATGTGGCACAACCACATGAAATGATTTTGAAATGTATATGGCCCAAGAGCAATTTGAGTATTGCATGTGCTCATAGCTGAGCCAGGCAAGAGACACACGACAATGCTGTCAAACAATGACTCATAACTTCTAGATACAAGGAAGAACAGATCGAAGAAGACAGTTACAAGGTAGAAAAGTAAAAAACTAGATATTGAAAAGAATATAGAAACATTTTACTTTACACAACTTTAAGTTTAGCAGTCCATTAAATTATAAGTTACAATTGTCTGAAATATTTTACCCACTGAAGCAACAAGTAACAGAAGAATACAAGATGAATAAGATTAGAGAAAAACTATTTTTCAGTTTCTTTACATTGTGCATTTGATATCACTTCCACTGTTTTCCATGCACACTCCCATGGAGTTCCCCCTTTATGTGGATCCTTTCGGTAAGCAAGCAGAGGAGAGAAAACATTTTAAAAAACAAGAAAATGCAATTGTAAAACAAGAACTGACAGACGACTCAGCTGAAAATATTGTTTTTACTCTTTTTTTAAAAAAAGCATATGTCCACACACAAAACATATTAGAAATGATTGTTTGGTTGACCTAACTATTCTCAACTCTGCCCTATAATGATACCATGAAGGGGGGGGAAATATGTAGCTATCTTTAAAAATCAGTTTCATAAGCTGTGAGATCACAAACATTGATATACATAAATCACAATTGCAGATTTAGTTCTGCCAATTTGTGTGTAAACACCATCTAAGCTGGGATCACTCGGGGGAAAACAACCAAAAAAAAGTCTGATTCAGGATGCTATATTTCTTAAAGGATTTATTTTTGAAAAAATAACTGCAATTTATACAGGTTTACTTCTACATTCTGAGAAAACTCATTCTATATTCAAAGAGTAGGTTGCTGCAATTTTGGGGAGCAAACTATTTTTCACACAAAGTGACTGAACCCCTACTTTGAGTGCAAAACTCAACTGAACCTTAACTATAGAGCTGAGAGTGCGCCTCCATAATATTAATTACATTTTCAGTTGATAATCTCTCTTTAAAGGCAATAAGCTGAAAATAAACATTTTTGAAATACTTACACATTCTTTATACAAAAAAAATTAAAAATAAGCAAAACATAAGGCACGTGTTGTATGCACTTTCTCTATATATTTCAGTCACTGCCAAATAATGTCAAAGTGTCTATCTGGATGTGGACAGAGAGGAAAAATTACTTTGACAGATCCAGATTTGATACATGGGGTTGTGTGTCATTTACGCATTCCAGGAAAGAGCAGGAACCTATAATACCTAAAGGAGAAATAAGTTTTGCAACATTATAAAAAGTAACCAGTAAGGTGGAACAAAACAAAACAAAAGAAACAGCCCTCAAGTCAGATACACAGCTTGATCTGTAACACAGATCACAAAAAGTTGGACTTACTACACTGGTTGCTTTTTCATTACTAATGTAGTTACTGTAGTAGTATAACCCAGACTGTTTTTGAATTTTTGCCTGCTAGTTGATGCATCCAAGCCAACTAGAGCATATCACCAAGTCACAAAAAGATAGCCACCACTCATTTGCTAACATAATCTACTCCTGGGGGAATTCTGCGCCAAAAAATTAAAAATTCAGCACACTTAAAATTCTGCAAAATTCTCCATATTTTATTTGTCAAAATAACACACCAGTTTCAATTATTTTTGGTCATTTATTACAGACATACTTGCTGACAGGTATTTTGAAACAATACAGACAACAAAAAAGATTCAGGAAATGTTTTTTTGACATTTGACACTTTTTAGATTCCTTACTAGGCGTAATAATACAGAGCTCTGAGTAATAATTCATTTAAACTACAATACAGAACCATATTTCCCGCATCCTTCAGAAGCAGTACAAAGGAATCAGGGGTAACGGAGGAGCTGAGGGAGAGGGAAGTAAATTGCTGGGAAGGAGCCTGGGTGTGAACTTGGAAGGTTGTTGGGTATGGGTGAGAAAAGTATGGAACATTTTTTTGGGGGGCGAGGGGGGAAGAAGCGATTGTTAGGGAGCTACACCCATACAGACCCTGGCAGACCCCTAGCCTCTCCCATTCAGTCAGGCACATCTGCCGGTCCCCATGTGTTCATTCACCCCCATCCACGTGTCCCTCCACCACCCCCTCCTCCATCCCCATGTGTCTGTGACCCCCACCCAGCCACTCCCCTATCCCTATGTGTCCCTGTACCCCCTGCCCCTGTCCTCATGTGTCTGTGCCCCCACCCAGTCACCCCGTCCCTATGTAGCTCTGCACACACACACACACACCCATCACCATGTGGTCCTGCACTACCTCCCCCTGTGGCCCTGTGTCTCCACTCCCATTCAGCCCTGCCCCAGTCTGTCCTCCCCCACTAGCCCTTATGAGCCTGTCTGACCCTCCAGCACCCTACCCTATCAGTCTCCCCAGGGCCGTCCTTACCCATACGCAAAGTACGCAGCTGCGTGGGGTACATTTTCTGGTGTCCTGCACAGCTGCGTGCTGCTCCAGCCCCTGCTCTGCCCCTTCCCCATGGCCCCTGCTTCACCCCGCCTCTTCCCACCCCTGCTCTGCCTCAGCACTCACCGGCGGCGGGAAGTGCAGCGACCCGGCCCCAGCCGCGCCACTGGTGAGTGCTGCGGGGTGGTTCCCCCTGTCCTCCAAGCCAGCCCCACCCCCCCGGCAGAGGCCTGGGGCCCCACACACAGCCCCAAGGGGGGGCTGCATAGGGCCCCAGAATAGCTAGGGATGGCCCTGGGTCTCCCCATAGCCCCGTCTCCTGACCTGGCCCGCTGCAAAGAAGGCAGGCTCTTTCTCTTCCCTCGCTGGGGGAGGGAGCTGCTGCTTTGTTCTAGCACCACAGCGCCCTCTTGTGGGCAAAATGCGGAACTGCAGAAGTTATTTTCTGCTGATGTCTTTGCACCACAGCGCCCTATGGTGGGCAAAAGGCGGAACTGCAGCAACATTTTGGCAGAAGCTTTTTTCTGCGCAAAAACTAAAAATATGCGGGGCTCATTAATTATGCGCACAGCAGTGTAGAATTCCCCCAAGAGCAATAATCTAAGAAAATGTGTGTTCTAAGAAACTGAGAGAAGGTCTCTTGAATTAGGACAAGGAACCTGGACTGATGTAGACAAGCTATAAAAGCCAGTCTGCACTTTCTTATAACCTGATGAGAAGGAAGTGATGGGGGGGGGGGGGACAAGAAAGATGTCCCATCCATCCAAATGCCCATTCTTCTATTTCTTCTTAGGCACAACCACCTCAGGTAGATCCAAGCAGTATTCAGATCCTACAGAAAATTCTCCTGCTCTACTCAAAAGAGGTGAAATCTTGTCTGTTTCCAAAGGATTAAAGAATGACCACTCTAGATTGAGGACACCTTGAAAAGAGAACTCTGATCTGGTCTCCGAGTCCCTGACATGGACTCCTTCATAAATAACGCCATTAGCCTGTGGCTCATTTGTCACTGACACTTTGGTGTAAATGCCACAAAGGGTACATTCCCTTTTAAATAATCCCCTTCTGCAAGAAATTTAAGATGTGTTTTGCAATGGGTAAAACACCTGTTTGGCAATAGGCACTTTAGTGGGGCAAAATATTAAGGAGGAGGAACCTCTCAAATTCTGTTCTCAGAACTCACCATTACAGGAGTTATATCCAAGAGCAATGGGGGCAGGGGGGGAGAACACTAACAATTATTAAGGTTAATATAGAAAAGAACTGTAGACCATAACCTCCAAAGTTGGCAAACAGACAGTAACTGAGGGACAGTTAGGGGTCAGGTTTTTCATACCCTCCCCATTCCAGAACACTGGATCAGAAACCTTATCTACACTGATTTTTTTCCTAATCTCCCATGGTTGCTATAGCTCCATCAGGGTTGCAATGGTGTAGACCAGTTACTGGCATTTTTACTGTTATGAACAGGTCTAGATGACAGTGACCTAATACAATTGTGGGAGGTTACAAAAAAAACCACAATGTAGACTCAACCCAAGGGATATTATGAATGAATGTCCACCAACAGTTTTTCTACTCTAAATGATTCTACAGTTCACGTTAAGACACAATACACCTACAGTGAGGATCTGAAGAAGGTAATGTCATGAAGGAAAACTTTCAGCTACTATCCAGTTAGATGGAAGTTCATTTTATATGGATACATAGAGGAAAACGACTATATTAAGTGCAAATGTCATTCTTTGGGCAACCTTTAGGAATTTTGTTACGTACTTGCACTGTGGAGAAATGCACATAAGTCATACTAAAACTCTGTTCATGATGTATTAATAGAAGTTATGAGAGTTGGCACAGCATGGATTACTTTTTTTTAAATCAACAGTGATGTCTGCAGAGTAAGAACTCAGAACAGATGTCAATGATACTTTCTGCATCTGTACATACGCTCTCTCTCCCAATTACCAGCATTTGTTTCAGATGCCACATCATATTTAACAAGTTAAAAAAATCTCCAAATATCTGAAGAATCAGTATTAATCTACAAACTATAAAGAAACTATTTGTATGCTGCCCAGCTCCAAGACAAAATGTGAAGCTAATGCTTAGCCAATTTCATACAAAGCCCATTCTGAAGCATCAGCATTTTGTTGAAGTTCTTTCAGATAGTTCAATGTAGAATTAAGATCCTAGCAAACACAAAAAACTCCACAGGCTTGTAAAGAAAGTTGTTCCCCTACATAGGACTATCAGTACTCACAAAAAAGCCACTAAATTTTTTAAAACAATTACTTTGGCAATATGTAAATTACATATCTTGTGTTTTAGGCTTAATAGTTCCACGTGTGTCATTGTGCTAAAACTTAAATGATTTGACCTAAAATAGTTACTTAGTAAGCAATCCTTAATATCTTGCCACCTTAATATATAAATTTAAAACATCAAAGATTGTTACTTTTCCAAGTTATGCCTAGTCAAATAAGTCCAATAAAGATCATCATAAATATGCAGAAAGAAAAGTGTTTTCAATATGTGTTGCCTAGAATTGTTGCTGGACTTAACACAGCTATTCTTAACCCTATATAAACATTCAAATTATTCCAAGACCCTTATTCTGATACTACACACATCTATTACAATGAGTGGGAGCTGATATACATTATACACACACACACACACACACACACACATCAGTAGAGACGAGTCCCCAAAGTATTGAGAAAGCTAAAAACTTCCATGAAGTAGAAATTAAAGATTTTTGAAAAAGCTGAATCTAGACCAGGGATCGGCAACCTCTGGCACGCGGCCCGCCAGGGTAAGCACCCTGGCAGGCCGGGCCAGTTTGTTTACCTGCAGCGTCCGCAGGTTCAGCCGATTGTGGCTCCCACTGGCTGCGGTTTGCCACTCCAGGCCAATGGGGGCTGCGGGAAGTGGCACGGGCCGAGGGATGTGCTGGCTGCCACTTCCCGCCACCCCCATTAGCCTGGAGCGGCGAACCATGGCCAGTGGGAGCCGCAATCGGCTGAACCTGCGGACGCAGCAGGTAAACAAACCGGCACAGCACGGCCAGCCAGGGTGCTTACCCTTGCAGGCCACGTGTCCAAAGTTGCCGATCCCTGATCGAGACCTTTACCAGGTATGACTACATACAAAATACTAAGTTTAAGTAACATTACGTTTATTTTAAAGCCAGTCTGATTTGTGAAATGGGTAAAATTAAGTATGGTGTGTCAGTTTAAGGGTTTACTGACAAGCTTTGGGATTTATTGTTTGGTAGGATTTCAAAGGAGAACACATTCGGTTAACATTTATCTATTTAAAATAGTTAGCACTTTAATATAACTTTAATTAATAGTCTGAAGAAATCATTTGCAGAATTATCCCGTTTCCTCTGCAAGAATGTCACATATCACAACCGTTATAACAGCAAACAACTTAAAAGAGCCATTCCATAGACTTTCATTTTGATCTTTAACTTACTGTCTTGACAGTTGACACTAGCAATAAAAAAAACAGTTTCTTGTGCTCTGAGAAATCAAATATCAATTTTTCTGTTAAAAATAAGCTACTGTGCTACCAGTGACAATAATCACACTATGGGTTGGTTTCCAAATTATAAATTTGGCAGTTTCTAATGAAGATGTGAAAAAAAATAATCTGTGCACAAATTAAAAAAAATAGTTAAGCAAGTGGATGTGATGCAGTTTCAGACAATATTTTCATTAATGCTTCCACGCATCCACTCAGTTTTCTAGGGATAATAAGTGGAAGGATGGCTACAACACTGAGCTAAGGGTTTGTCTACAGTGGGGTAATACACACTACAAGGATGCGATTTCTAAAGCACACTAACATGTTATACATTAACTGGTTCGAGACCCTGCTGATGCACCCTAAATGTTTCCTAGCGTGCTTTGACATACTACGTTAAAAGGCAGTAGGGAACTTTTAGTGTGCACCAGCAGGGTCTACTAGACCAGTTAATGTGCAACATGGTGTGATTTCTCAAATGCACTCCCATTGCCACTTTGTGTGGATAAGGCTAAGACTCAGGGTCCTGCTTTGAGCAGGGGGTTGGATTAGATGACCTCCTGAGGTCTCTTCCAACCCTAATCTTCTATGATTCTATGATATCTGGGTTCAATTCCTAGCACTGTCACAGGCTCTGTGTGATTATGGGTGCACTTTCTATGCTTCAGTTCCCTGTCTGTAAAATGGGGGTAACAATATTCCACTTCTACCACTTTTTGTTCCCCCCTACCCTATTTAGATTGTAAATTCTTCTGGGGCAGGGACTGTCTCTTGCTCTGTTTGTCCAGTTCCTCACACAATGGGGCCCTCCAAGCACCAGCACAATATATATAAAGATAAACAAAAGCAATTGTCTGGAAAACGCACATTCATATACACTTCTACCCCGATATAACGCGGCCCGATATAACATGAATTCAGCTATAACGCGGTAAAGCAGCGCTCCGGGGAGGCGGGGCTGCGCACTCCAGCGGATCAAAGCAAGTTCGATATAATGCGGTTTCACCTATAACACAGTAAGATTTTTTGGCTCCTGAGGACAGCGGTATATCGGGGTAGAGGTGTACTGATCTCTCTAAACACAGAGAATGTATCCAGATCCCTAAACTTAAGACTACTAGTAGATGTCAGAAATATCAATTAAAACAATGAGCCCCAGATTTCCTACTTCTCATGAAGGATGTCCTGCTGGCATTGAGAGGATCAACAGAGATCAACGTCATTGTAGCAAAGCATGCTGAATACCCAAAATATAATATATTACTGGCATAAGTGGCGTAACTCACCACTTACAATAGCTGTGAATTGGCTGCACAGGATATTGAACTATGTTCACTCTGTTCATACCAGTGGTGCTACCATTTTCAAAAACTTGACGGGCACTATATTGTGAAATATGGATTAATGTAGCCTGTTAAAAAACAAACAAAACTGAAGTACTATGCAACCTGTTTCAGCATACAGCACAGTGGTACGTAGACACCAAGCAGAGAGACTACTGCAAGAGCAGAGTACTAGCCAGCAGAACTGCAAAAACACTTCTTGCCCACCCCTTCCCACAAGCAGGAGAGGGAGATTTGAGAAAGCATACTGTGGGAGGATTTAGAACCAACACAGAGATCTGACTGCATGCACTACACAACTTTTTTTTAAATCCCTACCAGTAGCTCAGGGAATCAGGGCACACGCTATCCTACACCCATTAACTTAAATTGGAGCAAGATCAGGCTCTCAGAGCAGAAGCCCTAAACTTCAAAGGGAAGATTTTCAAAGACACAGGCAACAATTAGGCACCTAACTCTCACTGTCAATGGCAATTAGGTGCCTAACTACCATTAGCGCCTTCGAAAATCTCCTCAAAAGAGTCTATTCTACTGAGGTACTTACACTGTCCTCCTAAACATAGCATGAGTGTCATCCAGAAGTGTATTAAGCAACATGACTAGCATCTGCCACATGCAGTTCTTCCTTCTTTCTCCCCGTAATGGAAAATTGTGTGAGGATTCTGTATTATTTAATAGATGAACACCATGCTTACATGTATCATGTGTTTATATTAATAAAGGCAAGGTTGAGCAAGAGTGCTTTGCACTTGGAGCAGAAGGTGGTAAATAAAGTTTGCGGTGAGTCTCAGATGCTGGATGATTTCATTCTGCAGTTCTGGAACCACCCTACAAGAAAGCCACATGTCCTGCACAGAAAAGTCTATCTTTGGGGTAGACAATCCTATTGTGCCTGAGAAGCAGGGCTGTTGACAGTAGCCCTTATCCATAGTATCTTATGCATGTGCTTCAGAGCTTGTAGGATCACAAAATTGTTTTAAAAAAATAAAATCAGAGGAATCACAATGCAATTATATTTGGAAGCCAACCTTACGCAACATACGAACAAGAAAAATGTAATCAAAAGGCTATTTTATTAAATCAACTATAATTTTTCAGTGCAGAACTGAAATACTACTTACACAACACTTCTACCCAGAAATCTTATAGCTATGTCCAACATTGTTGTAGTTAAGTATTAGCCACATTTCACAGATGGAGAAACTGAGGCACAGAGAATATGTCTATACTACAGTGGGATCAAGCTGCCCAGTGCAGTAGACAAACTTGCACTAATGGGGCTTGAGATACCATGCTAAAAATAGCAGCATGGATGTTCTGGTCCAGTGGTAGCTCGGGCTCTCAAGCCCACCCGACCCCAGAGGTGTGCGCTCAGGTAGCTAGTCTAAGGGCAAGTCTACGCTACGACGCTACATCAGCCCAGCTGCACCGATGCAACTGCTCAGCTGCAGCACATCTGGTGAAGACTAGCTATGCTGACAGGACAGCGCTCTCCCATCAGCATAATTACTCCATCTCTGAAGAGGCGGACGCTATGTCAGCAGGAGAGCATCTTGATGGGAGAGCACCTCCCACCTACATAGCAACAGTATGGACAGCACTTAAGTCGATGTAACTTGCAGCACTCGGGGCAGGGTGTCTCTTTCACACCCATAAGTGTAGACCAGCCCCAAGTCTCAGTAGGAGCCAGCCACAAAGTCCACACTGCTATTTTTAGAAATAAACATTCAACTTTAAAAAAAAAAGTCACAACTTCTGTGAAAGTTTTTAAACTACTTTTGTTACAAGTAACACCTACTACTACTACATGTGAAAAATGAGAGGAAAGAATTCCTCTATTTTTTCAGTTTATTTTGTGCATTTGACAACACTGGGTATATTGAGTTCACAGCTCTCCTGCATGGTCTATTTGTCTCCTAGATTTTTGAATAGATCTTTCACACAGCAAGGCACAAAGAGAAAAGTATTTTTTAAAAGGAAAATGCAACTGCAAAACCACAAAAGCTGACAGAAGGAATATTTAAACTTTTTTTAAATTGCCTAGATTTAGAGACATCAGTGTGCCTTTAAGGGACAAATTAGATTCCTGTTAAGTATTGCCACTAACTTCAAAGGAGCATAAGTAAATAAGCCAAAGACATATAATAAGCTGGTGGTAGAGATAGAAATCAGAAGCCAAACTAGCCTTTTGTACTCTAGCCACTAAACCACACTTCCTCCCACACAAAAAAGAAACAGGTTTCTAAAAACCAACTGCTCAGATAAAGCCACAGGTCGCTTTTGAGAAGTCTGGAGGGGCAGTTTAGGGACATCTCAAATGCGCATTTTAGGAAACAAAACCTATTTCAGAACTCAGAAATAACGAGTGTGAGGGGAGCCAGGGGGCAATGGGCAGCACCTCCGGGGGGGCAGATTCACGAGCGCTGGCCGCAGTGAGGGGCACCGGCACGGCGTGTGGCAGATGCCTGGGAGGCGTTCAGCGCGCGAGAGTGGCCGAGATGGGGACGGAGGAGGATGGGGGGTTACACTATTATCCCCCCCCCCCCGCCCTTCCTTGAGCAGGGCGGGCTCACGGCCACTCTGGAACCGCGGGGCGCAGCGAAGCGTTTGGCCGGGGTCCCGCTTTCCCCCAGCCGGAGCCCGGGATCCAGCTCCGCTCTCCCCACAGCCCTCGCCCCTCAGCGGGGAGGCGGGGGCGCCCCTCACAGCCCCACCCGCTCCGGGAGGAAGGGAGGAAGGGAGGGGTGTGGGGCCGGCAGGGGGATGAGGGGGATTAGCTCCCCGGGCTGGCGGGGCGGGACCAAACCGCCGCCCCTTGCGAGTCTACCTCGGCGGCAGCTGGTCGCTCACGGGGGGAGAGGGGGGTCGGGACAACCCCCAGTACCCGCCGCGAAAGATGCGCGTTCTGGGTCGCCGGGCCCCCACCCCCGGCCGGGGCGCGCGCCACCCGCACTCACCTCGCGCCGCCCCTCATCCGCCTCCGTAGGCAGCCGCTGTGCGTACGACTTCTCTCGGCTTGCCCCGTGTCCGAGACCCCCACCACTGGCGGCCCGCCCCAAGACACGCCCACTCACCCACAAGCCGAGGGGGCGGGGCAAGGTCCACCAATGGGACTCAGACTTCGCGCGCACACAAAATGATTGGCGTGCGCGGATGGCCAATGGGGAAGCCGGAGGCGGGGGGAGAGAGGCGGCCTGTCACTCAACTGGCCCCAGCAGGGAGCCCTGAGTGACCTGCGTGGGGAGTGGACCCCGTGGGAGGGGGGAGGAGGACTCCTTTCCCTCGGCTCCCCGCACCGCGCACAAAGGCGGGCGCCCCTACGGGGTCCCAGCACGGTCCGTTCTTCTCCCCACGCACACAGTTAGCAGCCCCCCCTCCCCGCACAGTTACCAGGACTTCTCACCACCACACACACAGCAGCCTCCCAGTGGCCAGAGTCACCCCACACACACAGTTACCTGCTCCCCCAGTGGCCGGAGCTGCTCCCACTCACACACATAAAGTTACCAGCCCCGCACCCCCGGT
>NW_020664492.1:3651192-3703232 GCF_002925995.2 Terrapene triunguis | reverse complement strand
CCCCCCCCCCCCCCCCCCCCCCCCCAGTTACTGGGGCTACCTCCACAGTTACCAGCTCTCACACACACACAGCTACCAGGGCCACTTCCACTTTCCCCCACACACAGTTTCAAGGGACCCCCCCCCCAGTTACCAGGGCCCCTACCTCCTCTACAAACACACTACACACCTCTACCAGGGGCCACCTGCCCTCCCCTCCTCTCCATACACACAGTTACCGGGGCCCTTTGTCCTGCAACCCCCGTTTAAATATGACCACTTGTTCCCCTCCACCCCCCATCAGTACCTCCAGCACAATCCCTTCTAGGGATCCCCAATCCCTCCCTTTACCAGGGCCCCCCACAGCCTCCTCCTCTCCATTTCCAAGGTCTCCCCCACAGACCAGTCCTGGAATCCCACATCCCATCCGTTACTAAAACCTCCCAGTTACCAGGGTTCCACATGCAGATACTCTCCCCCTCAATTCCCTAGCCAATGAGCTGGGAAGGCCCCTTGAACAGTTGCAGGGGGTCCATAGGACCTTGTGGCCCTTCCCCTGCCAGCTGGTTGCATTGTGAGAGCTGCAGCTGCTGACAAAGTATGAACAATATTTCCTTCTTTTCTGGGGTTTTGTCCTCTGTAATTAGTCCCGTAACTGGGTCTTTTGTTTCCCAGTGCAAAGCCCTTTATAAAAAATTAAGTCAGACTCTATCATGTGAGTAAGATTTTGGAGAGGGGGAAAAGCAACTGCCAAATGAACTTTAATGGCTCAGGGCACTTTATTAAATAATCACCACTGAAAATACAATCAATTTAGGATTGAATAAGGACTGGGAATGTCTGAGCCATTACAAACATTGAATCTATCTCCCCTTGTAAGTATTCTGACACTTCTTATCAAACTGTCTGTACTGGGCTATCTTGATTATCACTTCAAAAGTTTTTTTTCTCTTACTTAATTGGCCTCTCAGAGTTGGTAAGACAACTCCCACCTGTTCATGCTCTCTGTATGTGTGTATTTATATCTCCTCAATATATGTTCCATTCTATATGCATCTGAAGAAGTGGGCTGTAGCCCACGAAAGCTTATGCTCTAATAAATTTGTTAGTCTCTAAGGTGCCACAAGTACTCCTGTTCTTTTTGCAAATACAGACTAACACGGCTGCTACTCTGAAACCAGGATTAATGAAAGACATCTGAAGTCAATGGGTACCCAACCTTTTCAGGCAACTGCAAGTTTACTCAGCTGAAACCTCATCTGTACCATCTAGAGCAGTGGTTCTCAAACTTTTTTTTTCGCGGACCACTTGAAAATTGCTGAGGGTCTCAGTGGAACACTTAATGATCTTTCCAAATGTTGTTTGTACCGTTAGATAACTATTGTAAAGCCCTTTGGATAAAAGTGCTATATTAAAAAAATAATTAACAGTTTTTTTGTTCTACAAATAAAAGCACATAACTCATATTTTAATATCAGTAGTCTTAGCTTTCTAATGCAATGGATGTGCTCTCTCTCCCCCGCCGTGGCAGCCCCCAAGCTCAGGCTGGGAAGGAGGGGGGTCTTTCCCTCTCTCCTCCACTGCAGCAGCCCCTGAGCTGGGGCTGGGAAGGATGGGGGTCTCTCCCCGGCAGCCGCAGCTCTGGAGCTGGGGAAAGTCGCCTCTTTCTCTGGCCGCTGCAACCCTGCACATCCCAAATTTCCCCACCCCCCCTTCTCACCCCACTGCCCCCACACCTACCTCCTATTTCCCCCACCTCACCCCACTGCCCCCTATTCCTCCCAAGGCCACCACCTCACCTTACATGTGCGTCTTCTTCAGGGTCCAGGCACCTAATTAGTGGAGCCACACCTGCGCGGCTCCACTAATTAGGTGGGTGGCCCTTCATTCTCTCGTGTGCGGTCACCCAGGCGCGCACCTTAGAGGGAACTATCCACGGACCACCTGAATGGAGCTCACGGACCACAGTTTGAGAACCTCTGATCTAGAGTCCACCAGCTCCCCATTCACTTCACGCCATAGTGGAACAGAGTACAAAACTGGGCTTTGGAGCACATCATTCTCCAATATAGGATAAAGCACACACAACTACATGAGAAGCAGGCAGCAGAGGGGCTGGGCCCCATATAAACCACTAAGACCTTGATTCTTCCACATTTATTATGAAATAATATCTTATGCAACTGCTTCCATTAATTTTGGAAGGATGGCTTGGATATTAAGATTCTACTCAGTGTAAAGACAGCAGAATTGGGCCCTAAGATATGGAAGTTGAACCTAGAGTCAGAAAAATCAATAGTATTAGAAACCAGCAGTTGGAAACCATTGATCTAACTCTCCAAGGTTATGGGACAAAAACCAATAAGCAGTATGGCTTTTTACATTTTTCAGTACAGATGATGGTAGCTTTAAAATCACTGAGGCAAAACAGACAGAAGGCTAGGTGTCATTAAGCAACATCACTTACATGGGGGAAGGAGATGGCCTCTTCCTCAATATCAGGGTCCAATGGGGCAAAAATCTTTAGAGAGGATGATCTCAGAAGGTTTTGAAAAGAAATCGTTTTGCTCAAAAGGTGATTGCTTTCCCTAACACACATACAGCAAAAGAGAAAATTATTCAGAGACAGTATCACAAGACAGCTGGAAAATTACTCAGCATTGTTAAAACACTAGTACATTAGCACTGGTTCAGTAACATTTTATAGTGGCATTGAGATTCTAGGGTTTAAGAAACATTAATTTTAAATGGACCTATTACTACCAGTAATTTTTCTCTGCTACAGCAATAGAAACTGTAAGTATTCTGCATGAAGCAAGAAATTAATGCATATTTATTCCATCCACTTTCCAGTCTCCTGGATTTCTTCTCGGCTCACATTCTTCTTTTCATACTTTAGTGACACTGTTACACCAATACTTGTTTTTTACAATAATTTCTAAATGTTTGTAGAAGTGGAAATCAGAAGCAGTTTTAAAATTTAACATTGACCTGGTCTTGGAATTTGCTAATAATGCAAGCTGCCAAGCCACTTATATTTAATCTGTCCTACATTTATAACTTGCTTTATATTAAGGGACAAAAATTGCTGGATAAATTATTCGCAATGAATCATTCAACCAGTTCTAGTTATAGGTATTGTTATTTTGGGGTGAAATCCTTCAGTCCTAGATTCAGGAAAACCCTCTGGAACTAATGTCTGCCGGACTGGGCTATTAAGAGATGTCCAGGACTAGGGGCTTGACCCTCCATCTCATTAAAGCAATAGTAAAACTCCCCCTGGCCTCAGTGGGTGCAGGATCAGGCTTCAATTGGAACTGCTAATGCAGGAATATTAGACATCAGGATTGAGATATATTAACAGAGCTATTTGTGGAAGTGTGCATAGTAAGCTGTTTGCAATATAACTGACTCAGCTCAGCATTATGAGGCCCTCACTTTCTTGAATTGTGTATTTCACACAAAAATATAATATTAAATAACATTTCTGAAGTCTATTCTCTGCTGTAGCTTATGAAGGTGGCATAAAAACAGTTTTTATAGACAACAATTTTCAGTATCATGAAAGTATAACATTGCTGAGTAATGTTAAAATAAACAATCTTACCACAAATGATACAATCCCCTGATAATCATTACAGTGCCTCTTATAGAACATCATTATGTCTCAGAAGTGTTCAGTGTTGAATCAGCATTTGAAATAAATTGCTTTTTCCTCCAGCCACACCCTACAAAAAGGCCTCCATGTCTTCACTGGGGTAATTGATTTAGTACAACTAGAAGATACTTGCAATACACAATATAAGATGCATTACTACATTATGGATTACTACATATGCATTAGAGGAATTTAGTTTTCAGGGCTGGTTTTCCTTAGCTTTCATAAGTATATCCATATTAAAGAAAGCAAAAGGCAAATTTTTATGAGATCACTGACTATTCTGTAATTTTATTTGCAATTTTTTCTTGACTACTTCTCCACATTAATGCACTCAAATTACTGGAATATGGAGAAACTAGTAAATTATATTAAGATGAGATTCAACTAGATCCTTAGTAGAAACATATAAACGTGAAGTGGCATTATTTAATCTCATTTGTAACTGATCTTGTGAAAGAATGCAGAAAAGCAAGAACAAAAGGTAAGACCAACAATTTTTCAAGGCACTTGCTTTCATCAACTGCACAAGATCTGTAATTACACAAATAATGAGTAAGGCCCATTAAGTTTAAACTCATATTAAGTATTTGCCATTTAAAGCACTTATGTTATTTCTGTAGGCTGGCTCCAGGGTCCATCAGTGTTCTGTGTTAGGATATCATAAGAAGTGGAAACCAATGGTCTGTAGCAGGAACAAACATAGGGCTACAAAACCAGACTCCCTTTTTAAAAATAAATAGGCAAAACCACACTTCCAAGCTCATGGTCAATCAGGAGATCTTCAAGAACAAAAATAAACCCTGTGGAATATAGGAAGCACCAAACCATGAAACACCTATGGTCCAATTAGTCCAGTAACCATCTCGGATAGCAGATAGTACCAGATGCTACAGAGGAAGGTACAAGAAATTCCACAGAGGACAAGTGTGAAATAACTTACTTAAAGAAAAAAGAAGGAGGGGTACTTGTGGCACCTTAGAGACTAACAAATTTATTTGAGCATAAGCTTTCATGGGCTAAAACCCACTTCATCAGATGCATGCAGTGGAAAATACAGTAGGAAGATATATATACACAGAGAACATGAAAAAATGGGTGTTGCCATACCAACTGTAACGAGAGTAATTAATTAAGGTGAGCTATTATCAGCAGGAGGAAAAAAACTTTTGTAGTGATAATCAGGATGGCCCATTTCCAATAGTTGACAAGAAGGTGTGAGTAGCAGTGGGGGGGTGGGAATTAGCATGGGGAAACAGTTTTTACTTTGTATAATGACCCATCCACTGCCAGTCTTTATTCAAGCCTAATTTAATGGTGTCTAGTTTGCAAATTAATTCCAATTCTGAAGTTTCTCGTTGAAGTCTGTTTTTGAAGTTTTTTTGTTGGAGTATTGTGACTTTGAGATCTGTAATTGAGTGACCAGGGAGGTTGAAGTGTTCTCCGACTGGTTTTTGAATGTTATAATTCTTGACGTCTGATTTGTGTCCATTTATTCTTTTGCATAGAGACTGTCCAGCTTAATTTGCAGCAAGGAAGATTTAGGTTAGATATTAGGAAAAACAAGATTAAACAAAATAAGGTTCTTATCTTGAAACTTTCTAACTATAAGGATAGTTAAGTGCTGGAATAGGAGTAGTATACAGCTCGATGTCATTCATCACCATGTATTTTTTGACAGATTTCCACGTCCCATTTAGGGCTTATGTCCCGCCCTCCATCCTCATTTCCATTAGCGCTGAAGTTTGGTGCTGTCGGCCATTTTGGAAAAAAAATGTTTAGGTTTGAATAGGAGGAGTGTTGTGTGCTTGTGCTTTGATACATTTAGAAAAAAAGATTGAAAGAATAGAGCAGGGGTCGGCAACCTTTCAGAAGTGGTGTGCCGAGTCTTCATTTATTCACTCTAATTTAAGGTTTCGCGTGCCAGTAATACATTTTAATATTTTTAGAAGGTCTCTTTCTATAAGTCTATAATATATAACTAAACTATTGTTGTATGTAAAGTAAATAAGGTTTTTAAAATGTTTAAGAAGCTTCATTTAAAATTAAATTAAAATGCAGAGCCCCCCGGACCGGTGGCCAGGACCCAGGCAGTGTGAGTGCCACTGAAAATCAGCTTGTGTGCTGCCTTCGGCACGCATGCCATAGGTTGCCTACCCCTGGAATAGAGTGAGAGAGTATAAAGATAAAAAAAAGAAAGTCTGGGTAAGGTTGAGAGGAAAAAAGGAAAAAAAGGTTATTTGGGGAGGTTGAGTAGGGAGAGGTGCTTTTAAAGGCCTAGTTTGGTATGTTATTAAAGAATAGAAAGTGAACTTAAAGAAAAAGGAGATTTTTGTTTTTCAAGGGCTAGTTTGAAAGAAGAGAGGTAAGTTATTGAAGAAAAGAGAGATTTTTGGTGAGGTTGAGTAAGGAGAGATGCTTTTAAAGGCCTAGTTTGGCATGTTATTAAAGAATAGAAAATTTTGAGATAAATGTAAAAGGTGTATTAAATATAGGGTAGGTTAAGAAAAAACAGTTGAAAGGTTAAATAAAAGAGAAAACTAGGTTTTAAAAGAACACACATGGCCAAAAAAGGGAATTTACTAAGGCAAAGCCTGTTTAGTAAACACACGTTAAAAACTATAAAGGCAGGTTAAGAAAAACACAATTAAGGTATTAAATACCAGGGTAGGTTAAGAAAAGAGCATTTTAAAACATTAAATAATATTAAAAGCTAGTTTTAAAGAGGGAATTTACTAAGGCAGAGCCTGTTTAGTAAGCAGATGGTAAAAAAGTTAATAGAAAAGCATTTAAACTATTAAATACAAGGGTAGGTTAAGAAAAAAGCATTTAAAAAGAGTTAAATAAAAGAGAAACATATAAAGAGATGTTAAAAGAGAGAACAGGGCAAGAAAAGGGAAAAGAAAGCCCCTTTGCAAAGGGCAAAGATAGACAGTACATGGTTGAATCAGAGAGAGAGAGAGAGATCTTACCATTCCAAGTCTTTTTGCCGAATGAACCAACTTCCCAGGTTTACTCCCCCTCAGACTTGTTATCACCATCTTTGGATGGGACCAATCAGATGTTGTTCTAAAGCAACGTCATAGAAATTATTTTCCTGAACCAATCCTAGAGTCCCAAGATTTTAAACAAGAGCCAACTCCCTTCTCTGCCCTCTCCCCCCTTAACTGCCTTATTCTTATCTAAAAAAACAGACCCCAAGCATTTTTCCCGCCATCAAGCACTCCCTGAGAGAGAAACAAAATGAGGATTGTCCTGGGTGCGCCTTGATGCCGGTCAGAGGCATCACGACTGCATGTACTGGTCTTTAGATGATGTGAACTGTAAAATTAAAGAAATTAGCGGTAGTTTGTGTATGGAGAGTGTGTTAAATATCATCATCACATTTGGATACACACTGCAGTGCCTCTGTTTAACCCAGGAACATTTAGCTCTAGTGGCAGAATTTGTGGACAAAGTGACAGAGGCTGAGGACCCAAATAGCGTTTTAGATGAAATCATCAAACCGACAAATAAATGTTTAATGCGAAATGTTGAACGTCTTCTTCGTTCAGCAAATTACAAAATCTTGCTAAGAAAAAACACTAACTGTTAGAGTGTGTTTTGGGAACAAAACAAGCCGTGTTGTAAAATAAAATGTCAGTTGAAAATAACTGTGTGAAGCATATTATTATGGAATTCAGGGGTGTGGGGTTTGTCAAAAGGGTAGTAGGTTGCCCCCATAGTATACGTGCAGTTAGGTTACAGTTTGTCAACAACAACAAGAGGTATATGAGCGGCCTGTCCCTCTAACAAAGGCCTACCCAGCCCTGGCACTCGTGCATGAGGGATGTAAGCTGTTGGGGCATCTGGACCATTGCAAAGTAGCCCCAGAACCCTCTTAAATCATAGCATCTTCCGCTTCGGTTGTACCTTTTCATTTTCCACCCCAGTCCCTTTGCATTAGGACTTAATCACAACCCCTCTGATTTCAACAATGTCTCAGCTCTCTTGTCTACTGTTTCAAATTATTTAATGCTGTACAGCATCTAGGGTTACAGTTTGCATTAAAGTGTTTTATAAAAACAAAACAAAAACATATTTTCTAGGGACTCAGACAAGTTAATGATCAACCAAATTGTAATTGTTGCTTTGCGGGCATTGCTACAAAGTATCTTTAAGTTTGTTTTTGTTAATATTTCTGATAGGCCGTAGGATGCGGGAGATAATACCTCATAAAGTGGGAAAGTGCTTCCGAATGACAAACACTTGCCCGTGCTAAAGCATAACAACTAACACAGAATGGCTGTGTAGCGGGGTAGACACCTGCTCCTGCCCTGAGGGGTTGGAAAAGCCCTGCAGAGGGCTGGGGCTGGGCAAGGTAAAACCCTGGCTGATTGGGGGAAGTGGCTGCAGCTGGGCCACACCCTAATCAGAGCCCAGATGGCCGGTATAAAGGCAGGGAGCCAGGAGCTCAGGAGTCTCTCTCTGCGTTCAGGGAGAGAAGGGCCTGGCTGCAGGGAGCTAGACACAGGGTACCTGTAGTGGAGTAGGGCTGGGGAAAGGCTGGGGAGCTCCAGCCTGGAAAAAGGAAATGTTCATTTCAACAAGTATTTGGTATAATTTTGTTTTAAAAGCAAGCCTAGGACTTTCTTGTTATGTTCTGGCCTTCTTATCTCCGATCCACTGACTCACAGATGCTGTTTTTGTTGAAAAAGCATGCTGCTTCACATTGTTCCTACTAAAAAATGACCCATGTTAGCCTAAAACATAGGGGAAAACTTTTTTTATCACTATATGTTACTTTTATAAACAGGTTCTCTGTGTTTTTAACCATGCGATGTTTCTGCATGCTAGCTTTTTATTGAAACACATATGCAAAAGGGCTAAATAAAGAAATTTATCTTCAGATAGGCTTGTCTTTTAAAGTATTTATTCCTTTACAAGGCTTAATATAACTTTTACTTGTGTTTGTTAAAAAGTGGGGGAAGAAACAAACTTCTTCTCTCTGATCCACTGGCTTACAGAATAAGGGGGATATAAACTGGCTGTTACTAAGGATGTGTGGTTTTAAACCTAGGGTGTTTCTGCATGCTCTATTTTATTGAAACACACCTGTAAATAAAGGGATGTGACTTCATATAGGTTTGTCTTTTAAAGTGTTTATCCCTTTATAAGACTTAATATAATTTTTACTTGCATTTGTTAAAAAGTTTGGGGAAGAAGCAGCCTTCTTATCTCTGATCCGCTGACTCACAGATGCTGTTATTGCTGACAATGGCTTTGCTGAAAAAGCATGCTGTTTCAAATTGTTCTTACTAAAAAATAACCCATGTTAGTTTAAAACATAGGGGAAAATTTTTTATCACTATACATTACTTTTATAACCCGGGGTTGTTTCTGCATGCTCACTTTTTATTGAAAAACCTATGCAAAAGGGGCTAAATGAAAAATTGTGTCTTCAAATAGACTTCTTTTTCAAAGTGGTCTTCTTCTTTTCTAATCCACTAACTTAAAAGGCTCTTTCAAATTGTCCTCACTAAAAACATAGGAATAAGCTTTTAAAAACTTTTTCTTAGTCAGGGTTTAGGCCTGGGGTACTTCTGCATGCTCTTTTTTTATTAAAACATATGCAAAAGTGCTACGTGAAGGGATGTGTCTTCATATAGGCTTGTCTTTTCAAGTGTTTATTCCTTTAAAAGACTTAATATAACTTTCACCTCTATTTGTTAAAAAGTGGGAGGAAGAAACAAACTTCTTCTCTCTAATCCACTGGTTTACAAAATAAGGGGAATATAAACTGTCTGTTACTAAGAACCGGTGGTTTTAAACCTGGGGTGCTTCTGCATGCTCTTTTTTATTGAAACACTCCTGTAAATAAAGGGATGTGTTTTCATATAGGCTTGTCTTTTCAGGTAATTATAAAGCAGAGTTTTATTCCTTTAGAAAACTTAATGTAACTTTTACTTGCATTTGTTAAAAAGTTTGGGAAAGAAGCAGCCTTCTTATCTCTAATCCACTAACTCACAGAGGCTGTTTTTGCTAATGGGGACTTTGCTGCAGCTTCAAGTTGTGCTTACTAAAAAATAGCCCCTGTTAGTCTAAAACATAGGGGAAAACTTTTAAAATTGTTTGTTATTAAATGCTTATGGTTTTAACTTTTATTAAAACCCCTATGTAAAAGGGCTACATGGCTGGGAAAATGCTTGGGGTCTGTTTTTTTAGATAAGAATAAGGCAGTTAAATTTCCTTTTTTCCTCTAAACCTTACCCAAACTTTCTTTTTTATCTTTAAACTCTCTCACTCTTCTCTTTCAACCTTTTTCTCTAAATGTATCAAAGCACAAGCACACAACACTCCCCCTATTCAAACTTATTTTCCCCCAAAATGGCCAACAGCGCCAAACTTCAGCGCCAATGGAAACGAGGATGGAGGGCGGGACATAAGCCCTAAATGGAATGTGGAAACCTGTCAAAAATACATGGTGATGAATGCTGTCGAGCTGTATACTACTCCTATTCCAGCACTTAACTCTCCTTATAGTTAGAAAGTTTCAAGATAAGAGCCTTATTTTGTTTAATCTTGTTTTTCCTAATATCTAACCTAAATCTTCCTTGCTGCAAATTAAGCCCATTACGTCTTGTTCTATCTTCTGTGTGCATGGAGACACTTGAATACTGTCCCCATACAACAGATATGTTATCAGGTCTCTCCTCAGTATTCTTTTCTCAAGACTATACATACCCAGTTTTTTCCCTTTCCTCCTAGGTCTGGTTTTCTAAACATTTTATCATTTTTGTTGCTCTCCTCTGGAGTCTCTACAGTTTGTCCACATATTTCTTAAAGTGTGATACCCAAAACTGGATACAATACTCCAGCAGAGGCCTCGCCAGTACTGAATAGAGCAGGACAATTACCTCCTGTGTCTTACATACAACACTCTTGTTAATTCATCCCAGAATAATATTAGCCTTGTCTGCAACTGCATCACATTGCAGGCTCATGTTCAATTTGTGATCCACTATAACCCCCAGATGCTTTTCAATAGTACTACTGCCTAGCCAGTTATTCCCCATTTTGTAGTTGTGTATTTGATTTTTCCTTCCCAGAGCTGAGTACTTTGCACTTGTCTTTACTGAATTTCATATTGTTGATTTCAGACCAATACCCCAATTTTTCAAGGTAATTTTGAATCCTAATGCTGTCCTTTAAAGTGCATGCGACCCCTCCCAGTTTCATGGCATCCACAAATTTTATAAGCATACTCTCTACTCCATTATCCAAATCATTAATGAAAATATTGAATAGTACCAGACCCAGGACAGATCCCTAAGGGACTCCACTAGATATGCTCTCCCAGTCTGACAGCAAAGCATTGGTAACTACTCTTTGAGTACTGTCTTTCAACCCATTGAGCACCCACCTTATAGTGATTTAATCTGGACCACATTGTCCTACTTTGCTGCTGATATGACTAAGCATTCTCAGGAGTATGCCATTAGATTGTAACCTTTTCAGAACTGGCATCAGGTCTATCTATGTGTTTGACAGGGCCGGCTCTAGCTTTTTTGCTGCCCCAAGTAGCGAACCAAAAAAAAAAAAAAAAGATAAAGCCGATGGGCGGCACTTCTTTCTTCCTCGGTGGCGAGTCCTTCACTCCCTCTCTTCCTTTTTGGTGGCACTTCAGTGGCAGCTCAAAGAGGAAGAGAGAGACTGAGGGACCCGCCGCCAAATTGCTGCCGAAGACCCAGACATGCCGCCCCTTTCCATTGGCCACTCCAAGCACCTGCTTCCTTCGCTGGTGCCTGGAGCCAGCCCTGGTGTTTGAACAGGACCTAGCACAACAGGGTCTGATCCTGATTGGGGCCCTTGGGTGCTATCACCATATAAACTAATAATAACATAAATCCTAGGTGAGGAGAGGTTTCTATTAAACTAAAGCTGGAAATTATTTGTATGATCAGTACACTACCCTTATATTATTTATTTTTATATTAAATTTGTTTAATTTTATGCTGCCCCCAAACATAAACCAGGCCACATGAATTTATACTGGCAACATAAAACTACATGGTAGCATTGTCAGAGGGGTGTTGGAGTGTTTGACAAGGAGAAGGCAAAGATGGGATTTTGGTACTGGGGAGGCAGTTCGGATATTTGACACTCAGAAGGCACTTGAGGTTTTGGGCATTGAGTTGAGGGTACAATTACTCTTTCCCTCCATCACGTGAATAGGGCTGAAGGTTACTTTACATTTTAGGGAGACTGGAACCCCTAGTGTCACACCCCAGCACCGCTATTTGCCAGTATCCACCAGTAATACACGGGTAGGTTCACTGGAAATTTCTGTTAAGATATCAGCAGTGAAATAGTTAAAGTTGATCTTTTATAATTTCACAATAGGCTTCAGATACCCAAATAGCCTGCTGCAGTCCTGAGCAGGCTCTGCCTACAGGGCTAAACTGGCTGAGTAACCCAGAATTGAATATAGGCCATAATTAATAGTGAAGGTTCATTTTTTAGAAACACCAGTGATCAGTTTTTGACCTCAAACACCAGATTTTACTTTTTAAAAATAAGCAGAAAATACACATCTTCATAATATCATAAAAATATTTTAAATACTCCTGAACTGGGAGGAACATCTTATTGAGAATAATAGTAATAAGGTAAGCTTGTTTGAAAAACAAGTACATTTTTGAAAATGCAAAACTTAATGTATAATTAATATGTTAAAGCAAACTGGGGACAATTTTCAGCAAATAAACATAAAGCGAAGCATTTTAACTATCAAAGCATATGTTAGCAACTTATTATTGCTTCTTCCAATAAGATATCCCTCACCAGTATTCTTGCACTACTTCTCACTGTGAAATTAGCTAAGCGTGAGATGAAGTTCACACTTCATAGATTAAGAATACATGGGGGGTGGAAATGGGATTTTTCACCAATATATATACACATACATTTAAGCTTAAAAACCAGAATCCCTTTTCATAACAGTTTGAGAATATCACATTGCATGGATTTTTGGTTTTAAACATATTCTTTAATTCAGCGGTTCTCAAACTATGGGTTGCAACCTTGTTTTAGTAGGGTTGCCAGAGCTGGCTTGGACTTGCTGGGGCCCAGGGCTGAAGCTGAAGCCCGAGCCCAACCACCTGGGCTGAAGCCTGGGGGCTTCTGCCTTGGGTGGTGGGGCTTAGGTTACAGGCCCCCTGCCTGGGGCTGAAGCCCTTGGGCATCAGTTTTGGCCCCCCTCACATGGGGTGATGGGGCTCAGGCTTTGGCCCCCCCATCCTGGGCTGTGGGGGGTCAGGTGGGCTCAGGCTTCAGTCCCCCCTCTTGGGGTTGTGTAGTAATTTTTGTTGTCAGAAGGGGGTCACAGTGCAGTGAAGTTTGAGAATCCCTGCTTTAATTGTTTTATACAAAAGCATTTAAGCACGTTCTAAACTCCAAGCACCAGAGTAATCCTATTGATTTCAGCATGGATATTAGAATGCTTAAAGTTAAGAATGTGCTTTGCTAGATTGAATCAGAGTGCTTGGCACCTTGCAGGATTGAGCCCTGAATTAAATGAACATTTAAGGCAGTGGTCCCCAAACTGTGGGGTGCATCCCGCAGAGGAACATTCAGGGAGGGCGCAGTGGAGCCTGGGCCAGCCCCTACTGGGGGCGGGGAGGGAGCACCACCCAGCCTCGCTCTGCCCCCAGCTCCACTCCGTTCCCAGCCTCGACCCCTGGTTCCCGGCTCTGACCATGGCCCCACTCCCAGTCTCAGCCACAGCTTTGCTCTCAGCTCCAGCCCGGCTGTGGTTCCACCCCCGGCCCCAGCTCCCGACCGCAGCTCCCGGGGGGTGGGTGCGCAGACAGATTCCACTACGGGTAAGGTGGGGCATGAGAGAAACATTTTGGGGGCCATTGATTTAAGGTAATTATATGTGCAAGATGTCTGAGTACATATTCCTCATTTTCAAATTCCTAGTTGCACAAGCAAATCCTACATATGTGCATGCAAAATGGACTGTGTAAGAAGCTTTGTGCTCAGATATCCAGGAGTTATGTGTATATAACAAACACAAATGCAGAACTTGCAAACGCAATTAAAACTTGCTGAAAAATTGAGCCTACATTGTATAGAAAATGCTGTTTCTCCTCTCTCCATTTCTGTTATGGAAAAAATGTACAAACTGAGTAAAGGAAAGATTTAAACAAGTCCTAGGTAGGCGGAGATTTTCAGCTGTAGGAAGATCTGTCATTTAGCTAATAAAATAATCGCAAGAGTTGATAAAGGAGTGAATGAGTTGACGTGTACCAAGGCAGAGCAAAAACCCATAACGGGAAAAAGAAACAGAGAAATATTAGAGGACCTTCAGAAAGGGAGATTGGAAATTTCTGAGAGACAGAGACAAAGAGAGAGAGAGAGAAGGAAGCACTGAAGGGGGAAATAAAAGACTAATTTTCTGGTTTAGTTTTAACTGGAATCTGAGCTAGATGGTTTTTTTGCCATACATCAAACTGATTTCTGGGATTCAAGAAACAAGACAGTTCAATACAGACTGTCTGCTTTTATGTGTCTTTTTTGTTTCTCCTTTCAACTGATACCTCATGGGAAACATTACAAAAAAACACATCCTTTTTAGAAACAACTGTCATTACATTACATTACATTTATTTATTTATTTATTTAAAGGCATTTTAAGAACAGAATAAAAAGGTAATCTTCTGTAACTTGTCTGCTCTTTTCTGTTTAGGTTAATCCAAATGTCTGATTTTTTTTATTACAATTCTCAGTTAAATCCTTCTCTAAAGTCAAATCTAGGTTTGTTTTATTTTATTCATACCTTCTCCTTCAGTTGCCTCCCTTTTGGTATTTTATTCCATAAAGTCATTGTATAAAAGAGTTTCGCCTAATTTCCTTGTTTACTTCTCATTGCCCATCAATTCTTCTTTGGGGTAGGGGTTTGTCTTCCTATGTGTCTGAATTGCATCCAGCATCCTGGTGCTGTAAGTATAGTAAAATGATAATATCCCTTGTTCTTTTTTTAAAATAATTTACTGTGGTGTCTGGAGTTAAATAACTGTTCTTATTTTTTTTCTGTGTACTGGACCTCTAAATTTCTAGGAGACTGCATGAAGGAGCAAGAACAACCTATCACAGAAGAGAGGCAGTGCTTTTTCTAATGGAGACTTTTGTTCTTTCTAGTTTTGTTCTTTGTCTGCTCTTTTAAACATAAGTAATTTAGATTGAAAGACACGACTGTTTGTATGGAAAACATAATACTAGAATCCACATTTTCTATCAGCTTATTTATCCTTGTATCAATTATTGCACTATCATTTCATTAATGAATAGGCAAAGTTAAAAACAAACAAGTCTAGACTTCCTGAGACATCACATCAGCCACCAAGGAATGTTTCTATAATAGCATCCTTCTAGTGGGCATACTGAATGCTTTTATCATTTTTCTGGTAGTCCAATAAATGCATCTTGGAGCAGCTCCAGACTCTAATTAATTCACAGTAGGATGCTCATAATGGTCACCATGGATCAGAAAGGTCAAGACTTTGCCTGTGCCTTTAAAACATCAGTAAAAATAAAATTCATGTCTCTCACAAAGGTCACCACAAGCTAAGTGTACAACATGAGCCTCTCTCAATCAGTCTCATGCTCCCTGCTGATTATCATTATTTTTGCGGTTACCTTAAGGATTTAAAAATTTAATCCAAAAACGAAAGGGAAGTAGTGTTTCAGTGTTTGTCAGCTATGTTGGAAACAGAATATTAGGTAGGTAGGTAGATAGATAGATAGGGTAAGTCAGAAAAAGTGAAATAGGCACTGTAAACGTGTAGAGTCGTTCACTGATGAGGACACTGATTTAATTAATCTCATTTGATTCTTAGCAGGACTAAGACAGGAAAATCCAGCTTGAAAAACATCTGTTGCACAGTTGTTAGAATAGTAATTCAAGGTAAAAGGCTAGAAAATGAGGCAGAATATTAATCCAGCTCCTTTTTTAAGGGAATTAAAAAGTACTGTCTCCATGACCAAAACAAGAGAGAGGCTGTGCAATCACCAATTTACAGGAACATGGTGATCTGTAAAGGATTAAAGAAGACACAGCACTAAGGTCAGTTACTTAAAGGATGCAGAGAATAGCTTTTATAGCTGATTCTTTGATTATAGTGCTCTCTAATCCTTTATTAAACAGCTGATTATTCATTTCTTTGTTAACCTCTAGTCAGCACCCTGGACAGTTCATGCCTCCCTCAGCTATATATGTACTGCAGTACAAATTGAGATAGCTGTTTTCTAAAGACAAATCTTTCTGATTTTTTTAATGTTTACAAAGCACACTCACATACATTAGTAGATGGTATGTACATCATGATATTGTTATGACAGGAACCCAGATAAGTTTAAAGATAATGCTGCTGTTCTATTGTTTACTCACCTCACTATCATAATACCACTTAGCATTATGGCTGGTGATATGAAAGCAAATGTTGTTTCTCATGT
The DNA here is from genome assembly GCF_002925995.2 of Terrapene triunguis. Classification (NCBI taxonomy): domain Eukaryota; kingdom Metazoa; phylum Chordata; order Testudines; family Emydidae; genus Terrapene; species Terrapene triunguis. Next base: position 3,687,097 of record NW_020664492.1, on the reverse strand, counting down.
TACACACTGATCTGATACTCTTTTGTAACTAGTGACATCAGTTAAAGGAGATTTAAACAAAACAAATAGCTTGTGGGCTCAATTCACTCCCCGGGTTGCACTGGCAGAAGATGGCGCAAGACAGGCTGCAGTCCTCCAACTGGGGTAAATCTTCCAGGAGTGTGGGCAGAGTGGTGCTGCACTGGGAGTCCCAGAGCCAGGCAGAGCTACCCCACTAATGAGTAGGGTGAACCTGGTGGAAGGTGGTGCCGCCTTGGCTGAGAAGCCCTGATTCAACACCACCCACAGACAGCCTTACAGTGGAGTTCCTGTGAAGCCTTGCTCGGGGGCAGGGTCACAGTCCTCCTTATGGGTGAATCACCCTCTAACACAGCTGCTCCCACAGGAACACAGGCTTGGAAACTACATGCATGGGGTGTCTCTGACCCTGGCTGCTTATGTTTGGCCAAGGACAGAGATATCTGATGGCATCATGGGGATGCTTTCAGACTGCAGTGGGCAGAGTGAAGTTATTATATTACTGTCAGGGTTCCCTTGGTGTTAGTTTGCATCATTACCAATTTTAAATGCAGGGGAGCTTGTTCCTTTCCTTTGGTTCCCCGCCCCCTTCCCCATAGCATGTAAACAAAAAGAAATCATAATCCCTCATTAACATGTATGCAAATCAATACTAAACGTCTACAATGGGCTCTTGACCTGACCGGCAGTAGTGACTCCCTAGGAGTTCTGCTGTTAGATTATTAATGTTCTGTTATATGAATGCTTCACCACAAGCCCTGTTTCAACACTTTTTATTTTTATGTATTCATTTAGGGCCCATCTATTTGCACTAGGGACATGTACAGGGAAAGCAATTACTAATCTTGCCAAGTATCAGAGGGGTAGCTGTGTTAGTCTGGATCTGTAAAAAGCGACAGAGTCCTGTGGCACCTTATAGACTAACAGTTAGTCTATAAGGTGCCACAGGACTCTATTGCTTTTTACTAATCTTGCCAAATAAACCAGTGAAAAAGGAAGACTTCCTCATCCAATTGACCCATCAATACTATGAATAACCATCCCCCTTAAGCCCATAAGCACTTTCCTAATCCTCCCTTCTCACGAGCCTGGGGAAACAGATAGGTCTTGTAGTGTGCCATGAAGGTCAGCAGACTTTATGGCTTGTATCTTTATTTACTGCATAAGATTTACAGCCAAGGCTCCATTATATTTGCTGCAGCTGTCATGCCCTTTGAAAAGGGCATTGTGAAATGTTTTTGTAAGATGGATATTTTGGAGGCTGGCAATTTTAAGGAGGATATGAGGAAGGCACCAAAAGGAAACCAAATAATGCACATTTAGCCAAGTCCTCTGAAAAGAAAACACAGACCAACCAATGTGATGCACAAATTGAGGCTGACTCAGGGGGTCTAGTCATACAGACTCCTCTACTCCTACCACTCAGCTAATCAAAACCTCATTATCACTGTACTGAGAGGTACATCTCGTATTCATATTGCCAGAAACCCTGAGAGCCAAATTCTGTTCTAATTACCCTGATGTAAATCCAGAGTAATTCTATTAACGTCAATGGAGCTACTCTAGATTTACATTAGTGTAACTGAGAGCAGATTATGGGCTGGTGATTTTACTGTTCTGTCCTTTACATTTTAAGATAAAAACACTTGCATCATAGGTAATCCACCCTGATATTTCTGTACATGAAAAAGAAAATTAGTCTCTTTAAAATGGTGAAAATCAATAAGAAAATATTGATTCATGTTAAAAGATAATTTGGCATATGGTTGTGATATCCCATTATTTAGATTGGGAGGAGCCAGCTTCAGGGACCAGAAAAACACAAGAGTCAGCTTCCAGGGACCACCAGACACTGAAGATGTCATTAGACTGCTTGCTGCTTTCACTCTGACCATTATTGCCCTGTAGCTCCCTCCAACCTCCTCACTCAGTCTCTTCATTTCAGGCTCACTCAACCTGCCCAGCATGCTCCCTTCTGCCATCTCCCCTTTGCTCTCCTCCCTTCTATGTCCTCTTTCTCTTCCTTTGTCTTTCCATTCAGCTAGTCCCCTCCTAATTAAACCCCATCCAAGGAATCTAAAAAAAATTAAACTCACAATTTCCTCCCACACCCCATAAATATCCAGGGAAGTAAACTAACATGACATCTGAAAACCATCACATTGTTCACAGTGCTTGTATGGTATAGTCCTTTCTCTGACCCTTTGTGTCTCCTGTCTACTCAGATTGTAAGGTCTTTAGAACAGAGACTGTCTACTGCTCTGTTTGTACAGTACAATCTCAGTTGGCCCCAAGATGTTATAAATAATATTCGTAATTCCTCTATTTTTAAATTAAGCTGTGATCTTTATTAAAGATCTAGGTAGATGGATTGTGATATAGTACTTACTATATGAATCATCATCTCACTGTTACATTGTACTTCTGCCACTCCATTATATCCATCTATTGTCTTCCATCATATATTTTGATTATAAACTCTTTGAACAGGGGCTCTTTTCATTACATGGGTGGACAGTGTCTAGCACAATGGGGCCCTGATCCCAGACGGAGGCCTCTAGGCAATACTACAGTATAAATAATAATGAGCTGCATCAGTCTGCTCCATACCCTACTAACTCCATCACTAGATGAACTTCTAACCATTTGGGTGTTCTCGCATTGTTGTAATAAGGTGACTTGACAGGGACAGACCATTACACTGCTAGAAGTGCTGTCATGTAGGTAAGACATGGTAATTAATATTCCCTTGGCCCTTTTCTCATTAGTAGAGGTATAAAAAAATCACAGTATCCTAACTATTTGAGTAATTACATTCTGCCATCGTAAATTCCTCCTGATATTTCAATGAGCTGTAGTATTTTTCACTTCCAGTCCTAAACTTTGTGCATCTTTCCTATGCAGGATTAAACAACTGATTTTTTTTTTCAGAGGTGACTTTCAGGTATTACATGAAGTGACATTACATAATTTAGGAACATGGACGACCATGAGTTCTGTTTTGGTATCTTAGAAAAGAGAAGGAGCATTGCTAAGCTGCTGGGTTGTGATGTTTGACAGGAAAGCTTCACATATGATAAGCTATATGTGATCTGCTCCAGACAAATAGAATCAGGGTTGAGTCACAGCACCACAATGGTAGAATTCCCTCTGAGACGTCTTTCCACTTGGCTTCCTGTGACGGCGTTGGGACTGACCACCGCAGCGCCTCCTTCTATTCAGTCCAGGAATTAGCTCTTAATAGTCCTGGTGCGCCCTCTGCTGGCAGTGTTCCATCCATCTCTTGTCCTCTGTTGGCATCCGGACCCACATTGCTCCCCGCTCGGCGGCATCCTCTTCAGGACACTGCCTTCTGGCAGTGCCCCTTAGTCCACCTCACCCCCTTCCGAGGGGGGTTAACAGCAGTGGCCACCTGCAACCTCACAGTCTAGCCCCTGGCTCAAAGGCTGGTTGCAGTCTGCTCTGACTGCATCTCCACCACCAGGTGCAGTTCAAGGGGGAAAGGGGGGACCCAGGCCCACCCACTACTCTGGGTCCCGACTAAGGGCCCTCTAGTGGCAGCCTCCCTGCCCTCTTTCTCTCCCCTTGTCCAACTGTCCCTGGGCCACTTCCCCTCTGGCCCCTCGCACCCTCTAGGCCCTTTCTATCAGGGCCCGCAGTCTGGCAAGCTTTGGGCCAGAGCCCTAGTATGCTCCCCCCACCCCGAGCCTGAGCAGCACTGCTCTGTCCGAGGTGCTGGTCTCCTGCTCTGGAGACAGACCTTCCCCCATGAAGGTCTGGGACAGACTCCCTGCTCCCTTCCTGGGCCGCCTTTATATAGGGCCTAACCTAGCCCTGATTGGCTGGCTCTAATCTCGGCCCTAATTGGCTCTCAGTAGGCCCTTCCCTAATTGGCTACTGGCCTGCGCAGCTGCTCTGGCCTACTCTAGCCCCCTCTCTCATGGGGGTGGGGCAGCCACCCCACCACACTTCCCAAAAACTCAGTTTGACTCCAGACTTGGTCACTCAGGTATCTTTATTTGGCATACAGCAATGCTCTGCTGAGGTAATCAGAATCAAATGTAGGCCATGGAGGCAGGGTAATCACAGATCCATAGTTACACATCATATTGCATTTACTATACATTGCATTACACATTTTGGGATTGGCTTGGTTACTTTGTAGGAATCAATCCCTGTACAGCATGCTTTGTCCATGCACTTCCATGTTTGACCTACTCTTTACCTCATCTTTACATTCCTGACTTATCTTGTCCATTGTTATCTTGTTTTCGTAAATGGTTTCCTGGGTGTTCCTCCCCTTATCTTAGCTGGTTCTTAGCTAGCTGTCGTTTAGCTTAATGACCTATTTACCTATCCTTACTTAGCACAAACATCCTATTTTCAGCCTGCTGATCTATTTACCTCCCTAATCCTGTCTTCCAAGAAATGAGGCCTCCCCAAGTTTAATTATTCATGTTCAGCTAAGCCTACAATAGTCAGTAAAGTTTATAAAGCACTTTTGGATCTGTTGTATGAAAAGTACTACATATAAATGCAAGACTCTTCTTACTCTAAAGAAAATGCATTAATGACATTTAAAAACTGTGTTCTTCTGGCAGCCTCTCTGAGGGGCATGGCTGTTAGGGACTGAAATGTAAGCGGTCTGGCCTAGTAGTCAGGTCTAGTGCACAGAGCAGGCTGCCACAGGTCAAACCAGAGTCAGAATCAGGAACTGAGGGTCAGAGTCAAGGGTCAAGCCAGAGTCTGGGTCAGAAGTTGGAGGCCAGAGCCAGGACTGGTCACTGGTGAGGTGTAAGGGCAGGAGGAAAGGCAAAGATCAAGCATAGAGCAGGAGGAAAGGTGGGGGTAAGGCAGGAACCAGGTTGGATGCAGGCACAAGCAGGGTCCAAACCAGCCACCACAGAAATCACCTTGTTGCTCAGACAAACTTCCTGTACCTCCTCTTGTCTTAAATAGCATAATTGGACTAATCAGTGGAGGCAGGCGATCCTCCAGTCAGAGCTCCCATGAGTGGTGCCTTGGCTGGGTCTAGAGCCCTAGTAGCTTCTCAGCCCACTAGGTTTTAGGAACCACTGGATGGAGGCCAGGATATGGCAGCTGTGTGGGGATGCCCAAGTCTGAGTGCAAGACCCACAACATCTCAATATCTACACTGTAATGTACCCCTGGATTAGTGGGATTTGAGATAGCTGAGCCATGTTAGGGAATCCTGTGCTGAGCATCTACATGGTATTTAAACCCTATGTTAAGACTTTTCTAACCCATGCTCAAACCTAGGGCACAGACCTAATTCAAAATAACCATATCCTAGACTCCCTAGTGCCTCCCAAAATGTGGCCGCTCTAGCCCTAGAGTAGGGGTTCTCTAACTTCATTGCACCGTGACCCCTTCTGACAACAAAAATTACTACACAACCCCAGGAGGAGGGACTGAAGCCTGAGCCTGTCTGCCATGCTGCCCCAGGCGGGGGGGCCAAAGCCTGAGCCCTTCCCTCCCCCCACAGTCGCCAGCCCCGCTGCCCCAGCCCACCCTGCCCGAGGGGCCCCAACCCCAGAGCGCTGGGCACCACGGTCCGGAGCCCCAGAGTGCTGAGCACCGCGGCTCTAGCACCCCCAGCCCCAGAGCACCAGGCGGCGCATCCCCAGCACCCAGGGGGCAGGCCGGCCCACCCTAGCCTCAGCCCCAGAACGCTTCCGGGAAGAGGAGCAGCCTGCCTGGGCTGGGGCCAACAGGGAAGCGGCAAGCAGGAGAGGACCTCAGGACAGAGCGTGAATGGGACAACACAGACCTGTTAGGGGAGGCTTAGCCTCCCCCAGCCTGCGATACCCACTGCCCATGCTGAGCAGTCATTTTGGTCTGTGCACGCCCAGCTACTGGAGCCAGCAATGTGAAAGAGGGACCTTTTAACAAACTTCTCTTGCTTATACTTTCACTCCTATGTCAGGAAGCTGAAAGAGCAACCACAAGGCACTGGTGGACATTTTGGCTGCATTTTCTGTTTCACGAAAGATACCTGATATATTTCCTGATGGAGCTGCAGGAGGAGGAGTACCCTGGCATCGCAGACTCTCACTGGCAGATGCTTCTTGGTATAATTGGCATAGCCGCTGATGCCCCCTATGCAGACTGCTGCTTCTGATGCAGGGCCACAAGCACAGCCTGGAGGGATCACATAGTCATGCAGACCTGGGATGGCCAGTAGTGGGTCCAGAACTTCCACATGAAGAAAGCCAAGTTTCTGGAGCTTTGTGAGCAGTTTGCCCCCACCCCCCAGCTTAAAGAAGCACATCTGAAGTCACCCATGCCAGTCCAGAAGCAGGTTGCTATAACTGTGTGGAAGCTGGCTACCCCAGACCATAGGCACCAACTTTCTCCAGCGCTCCCCCGCCCCTTCCTCCGCCTTTTCCCTGCCCCCGCCCCGACTCCACCCCATCCCTGCCCCTGGCCCCACCCCCATTCCAACCCCACCCCAAAGGCCCCACCCTAACTCCGCCCCCTCCCTGCCCCTATTGGATCCCTTCCCCAAATCCCCGCCCTGACCCCGCCATTTCCCCCAGCAAGCGGCGTCCCCCCTCCTCCTCCCTCCCTCCATGCCCCGTGAATCAGCTGTTTCGCAGTGCAAGTGCTGGGAGGGAGGGGGTGAAGCAGAACGTGGCGGCGCGCTCACGGAGGAGGTGGAGGCAGAGGCGGAGGCTGAGGTGAGCTGGAGCAGGGGGGCGGGGCAGGGCCACGGGGAGCTGCTAGTGGGTGCTGAGCACCCACCAATTTTTTTCCATGGGTGCTCCAGCCCCAGAGCATCCATGGAGTCAGCGCCTATGCCCCAGACTGCTACAGGTCCATTGCTAACCAGTTTAGTATTGGCAAGTTAACTGTGGGTAAAGTGGTGACAGAGGTAATTGACACACTCAGGCATGAGGTTTACCCTAAGGTGGCAGACATTCAAGATATTCCAGAGGTAATTGTGGGCGTTGCGAGCCTGGGGTTTCCTAACTGTGCTGGGGCTATTGATGAGACTTAGGTGTCCCTAGTTTGCCCTTAGGGTGACCAGATTACATGAACAAAATATTGGGACACATGGGGGGGGCAGGTCCAGAGCGCCGCCCAATCAAAAAAAAAAAAGGCCCGAGCCAGAATATCGGGACAAATGGCATCCCGACCATACATCCATCGGGACGCGGGACAAACGACTGAATATCGGGACGGTCCCGATTTTAACGGGGCCTCTGGTCATCCTATTTGCCCTCCTCAAGAAGCACGAGTACATACACTGTATTGGCTACTATTCCATTGTTATGTGGGCACTAGTGGACTACAGAGGCAGATTTATGAAAGTCAGTGTGGGCGATACAGGAAAAGTTCATGATGCAGAGGTTTTAGCCACTTGGGAGTCTACATTCATGGACAGGCTGGAAGACTATTTCCACCAAATGACATTGACATAAATGATGTTACTATCCCCTCTGTTATTCTGGGGGACCCCGTGAACCACCTTTTGCCTTGGCTTATGAAACCATACCCTGATTTCAGAGGCCCTGGCAAAAAAAAAAAAAGGTTTAATTTCACTCTCAGCAGCTATAGAGTGGTTGTTGAATGTGCTTTTGACAGATTAAAATCACGTTAGAGATGTTTACAAACCTATTTTGATGCCAGTGGCATCAATGCTGTCCACATTACTGTGACTTGCTGTGCTCTTCACAATCTTCGTGAAATCAGAAGTGAGTCATTTCCCCCTGAATGGATCTATGACAGCGAGGGGGCACTGGATCAGCACCCTCAGCCAGCAAGTGCAGCTACCACTGCTGGAGCTGGTTGCATCTGGACAGCAGAAATCAGAGATGCTTTGTGTGAGCACATTATGGACTTTCATGGCCCATGGAAGAGGGGAAATAGTACCTATATGAATGTGCTTAGTGGGGGGAAAGCTGGTTCATTAATTTTTTGGGGGGTGGGACAGTGTTTGGAAGGGGTGTGGGATTGATTGCCAGGCAATGTAAGTCTGAATGGCATGATGAATAATGCCTTAGTTGGAAGGGAGGGCACAATGGCTGTACAGACAGAATTAATTGAAATGTGAATTGCTGTACCTAGCTAAATAGCAGAATACAGTTTGCTTACTAATGCTTAATTGGTCCTGAATACTCAAGGAGCTGACTGAGGAGATATCTGAGCCATTAGCAATTATCTTTGAAAAGTCATGGAAGATGGGAGACATTCCAGAAGACAGGAAAAGGGCAAATATAGTGCCCATCTATAAAAAGGGAAATAAGGACCACCCAGGGAATTACAGACCAGTCAGCTTAACTTCGGTACCTGGAAAGATAATGGAGCAAATAATTAAGAAATCAATTTGCAAACACCTAGAACATAATGAGGTGATAAGTAACAGTCAGCATGGATTTGTCAAGAACAAATCCTGTCAAACCTGATAGCTTTCTTTGACAGGGTAACAAGCCTTGTGGATGGGGGAAAGCAGTAGATGTGGTATATCTTGACTTTAGCAAGCTTTTGATACTGTCTCCCATGAACTTCACATAAACAAACTAGGGAAATACAACCTAGATGGAGCTACTATAAGATCGGTGCATAACTGATTGGAAAATCATTCCCAGAGAGTAGTTATCAGTGGTTCACAGTCATGCTGAAAGGGCATAACGAGTGGGGTCCCGCAGGAAATGATTCTGGGTCCGGTTCTGTTCAATATCTTTATCAATTATTTAGATAATGGCATAGAGAGTACACTTATAAAGTTTGCGGACAATACCAAGCTGGGAGAGGTTGCAAGTGCTTTGGAGGATAGGATTAAAATTCAAAATGATCGGGACAAACTAGGGAATAAATAGGATGAAATTCAATAAGGACAAATGCAAAGTACTCCACTTAGGAAGGAACAATCAGTCACACACATACAAAATGGGAAATGACTGCCTAGAAAGGAGTACTGCAGAAAGGGATCTGGGGGTCACAGTGGATCACAAGCTAAATATGAGTCAACAGTGTAACACTGTTGCAAAAAAAAGCAAACATCATTCTGGGATGTATTAGCAGGAGTATTATAAGCAAGACACAAGAAGTAATTCTTCCGCTCTACTCCACGCTGATTAGGCCTCACCTGGAGTATTGTGTCCAGTTCTGGGCACATGTCAGGCAAGAGGTGGACAAATTGGACAAAGTCCAGAGAAGAGCAACAAAAACGATTAAAGATCTAGAAAACATGACCTATGAGATTGAAAAAATTGGGTTTGTTTTGTCTGGAGAAGAGAAGACCGAGAGGGGACATGATAACAGTTTTCAAGTACATAAAAGGTTGTTAGAAGGAGGAGGTAGAAAAATTGTTCTTCTTAACCTCTGAGGATAGGACAAGAAGCAATGGGCTTAAATTGCACCAAGGGTGGTTTAGGTTGGACATTAAGAAAAACTTCCTAACTGTCAGGGTGCTAAGCACTGGAATAAATTGCCTAGGGAGGTTGTGGAATCTCCATCATTGGGGATTTTTAAGAGCAGGTTGGACAAACACCTGTTAGGGATGGTCTAGATAATACTTAGTCCTGTCTTGAGTTCAGGGAACTGGACTAGATGACCTCTCAAGGTCCCTTCCAATTCTATGATTCTATGTTTTGAGCTTTAATATCTCAAATCATGATTGTTTGATGTGATACAGTGATAGCAATAAACTTTTTTGAAAATATGACATGCTTTATTTGTAAACAGGTCTGAAAACAGTAAACCACTCACACAGTCTTGGGCAGTCCAGCTGCCATTCACACACCCAATATCACCCCCCCCCAAAAAGGGCAGGAAATAGTTAATACCCAACACAATCCCCCTACCACCACGTGTCCCCTGACCCACATTCTCCTTTCCCTTCTTTACATGTTTTCTCCTCACTTGGTGGAGGGTGGAAGTTTCCACCAAAGAGGAGTGAAAGAAGGAAGGCTGCACAGGGTTTTGTTGCCCAGCCCAGCTGCTCACCAGTCCTGAATTCATGCGTTCCTCCAACATGGAGTTGTGCAAGCTACTGCTGGGCTGAGGGTACGTTGCTGGGGCATCATGCCATGCTGTGGGAGAGGCAATAGGAGCCAGTGATCTTGCAGCCATTAAGATAGGAGTTGCTGGAAAAGTTGTCTTTGTTAGGCTCTGTCCGCCTCCCTTAGCCACTGTTTCTGTTCCAGGAACTGCTGTGCAAGTGCCTGCTCCCTTGCTGAAACACTCGCCTCCACCTGGGCAGCGAGCCTCAACCCTGCCTCCTGCCTATCAGCCTGCCATTGTTCCAGTCTTTCATCCCTCTTCTTCTGGTACTGGAACTGCTGCTCTGCCCTCTCAAGAACATCGACCATGTGTTCTTCATGGAAAAGCTTCCTTTTGGAATGGTCCTGAGGGTATGCTGAGCCAGGGATGGAGTTCCTGAAGAACAGCAGATAGTATAGGATGAGGGTCCTGAAATAGCACAAGAAACAGAGGGTTATTGTTTAAAGTAGCTCTATGGAGGAGCACAGAATTAATAACTGTGAAACATCAAAGGTATAAATTATAACAATTCTAAAGTGAACCTACACATATTGTGAAGGGGATGCTTCAGTCCTCACACTGTCTCTCAACACAGTCTTGGTAGTCAGTTACAGACATGCAGAGATGATGGTAAATTTAAAATTATAACCTTTATTCTGTTTCATTAAAATTTCATAACTAATTACCATGTGGATGGGGGAGTGTGTATGGTGCCCTCACTGTAACAGGCTTTTTCTGTCATTTCTGGCCTTTCGTTTTTTTGGAAGACATAACTCTTCTTGTGCTGGCCTATTGGCAGAGGGGATGTTATTCCAAGCTGCTGGAGGGAAACCTGTAGTATATGCAGCTGAAGTATTTAAAAGTATAGTGACCGAACAGCACATTTGTGAGTGGAATGAATAGCCAGCTATACAGAGGGGCCCAGAAAACAGGCCTGTCTCCACAATGTGACTGTTTATCTGGTGTTCCTGCTTCAGGAAAAGTTTGCAGCTATCAGCAGCCAGGACTGGGTCGGAATCCATGAGAGAATTAGCATGATGCTGAGTTAGCTCACACATGGCTTATCCTGTTACTGCTGCATGCAAACATGCTGAAATCTGAAGTTTCACTCCACCCTGCACCCAGCACAGTTCTGGGAAATAACTGACACCGCCCTTGTACTTTGGAGAAATGATTTGGTGACTCACCCTAGCTGAAATGGACACACACACTCAGTTCACTGTTTACAGATGGCACCGTAGACCCAGGAGGAGTGATTTACAGAGTGGCAAATTTCTTAATACTGAAAGGAAAACATGAATGACCCTGGCAAACCTCTGTGACTTAACAGTTAAAATAACCTTTGAAGCTGTTTATGAATGTTTGAAATCCCAAGTCGTTCTGTTGAACTCCACAAAGTACAAGGGCGGGGGTGGGGGAGGGATGGACACCCAGGCACTGTGATACAATCTGCCATTGGGGGGGAGGGATAGCTCAGTGGTTTGAGCATTGGCCTGCTAAACCCAAGGTTGTGAGTTCAATCCTTGAGGGGGCCACTTAGGGATCTGGGGCAAAAATCAGTACTTGCTCCTGCTAGTGAAGGCAGGGGGCTGGACTCAATGACCTTTCAAGGTCCCTTTCAGTTCTAGGAGATAGAATATCTCCATTAATTTAAAATTAGTGCCCAAACACTGGTAGCTGGGGCTTGTCATTTTTGCATTGTTTTTTACAGCAGAAGTCCCTCCCATTACTGTAATTCTGAAGTTTTAATTTGAGTCATACACTTACCAGGCTCTGGGGCAGCTTCTGTCTCCACTGGATTCTCTGCAGATTTAGCAGTGGACTGTTCCTCAGCAGGGCAGGGGATCAAACAGATCTTCTGAGTAGGGACCAAGAATACGCTGTTGATTCTGATCCACTGCCTGCTCTAGGACTGGTTTCATTAAAAGAGTCACTTCATGCTCCTCACTGGCAGCCTGCTGCTGGCTCCCATCAGTCCCCAGGCTGGATTTAGGGGCCAACAAGGCACCATCCCGGCTGACCAGGTCATCAAGAAGCATGATTGGCTCAGAGCTGGGCACAGTGCCCAGGACCCGGTCAAAGTCATCATAAAATGGACATGTCATTAGTGAGTTGCCTGATGTGCAGTTCTTGTCCTTGGTCTTCTGGTACTCACTCTTCAGCCTCTTAATGCACTCCCTGATCTGATCACCTGTCCGGAAAATCTGCAGAGCCGCCAGTATGTGTGGTCATTCCTGGTGCTTTTGCTGAAGTCTACAGTTTTGCTGGCCTTGCACCAGAGATTCACCAAAATCTGGCTGTGCTCCCATGACCAGAAAGCAGCTCGCTTTGCAAAAGGCCTGCTCGGTTTGCTTTCCTTTGCAACCCAGGAGGCTCACTGATAGTGTGCTTGCAGACAAGTGATCAGAAGAGAATGGGTTAACACTGACCTGAGCTACTGCCATTCACCAAGGAGCTCAGGCAGTGGCTTCCGTTTTCAATAGAGTGAATTGCAGATTGTTGGGCTAAAGAGGACTAAAGAAGGTGTCCCATGGAATTGTGGGATATTTCTGGATGACACCTAGGACCCGAGTCAAGTGGGACTGTGTCTACTGCAAAGCAATAGGGATCAGGCCCTGGGTCCTGGCTTGACTCCAACTCATACCCTCCAGGGTCCTGGGACCCTGGATCCGAGCCCTGGGTTGGCACAATTGCAGTATAGATGCAAGGAGGATTAGGTTTGAGCCCAGTTTCAAGTGTGGGCTTATGTTGCAGTGTAGCCATACCCTGAAACACTAAATGGGTAAGCATTGGATTCTAAATTGTATTTCTCCTATTATGTTATCAAAAGGACCAACCAAGTGTAAAGGGGGTTAAAAACACTGCATATATCCTGCCAACCACCTGCTCCAGAATTTTCTGTACTTAGTAGAAGTTTCATCAGCTCCTCAGAATCTGGGTAGTTTTGTATATAAGCAGAACAGCAAGTAGATGTCATCTATATTTTCCTTAGTGTACTTAACTGTAAGACTTTTGAGAGTTTTATAAAAAAATACTAATTTGTTTACAGAAAGTTAGATGATATACATGGTTATATAATCTCGCATTCCATCACAGCACACTAAGGGAATTTTACATTAGTAACATAAGCGGCATTTGACCCTTTGTATAGCCATTCTTTAGTAGAGTGCCAGCATTTTATATTAAAGCTTTCAAAGCTCCATGTTCAATTAAAAGGGCATATTGAAGCACAGGGCCGGCTTTAGGACCTGTGGGGCCCGATTCGAATACCCGGCGGCGGTCCAGGTCTTCGGTGGAACTTCGGCGGCCAGGGGTCCTCGGTCCCTGGCCCAGATGCAACTCCACTCCCAGCATGGGGGGTAGAGGAAGACACATTCCATTACTGGTAAGGGGGGGACATGAGAGGAAAAGTTCGGGCACCATTGCTTTAAACAGAATCCAGAAAGGGGACAAATATTACATCTTTTAAATCAAAGTCATAATTTTGATTTGTGTGTAAAGCCTGATATTATCAGTTGCATGGCTATTTTTGAAAGCTCTTGTGGTACAGCAGCTAACTAGAGATAAGTAAACACATAATAAAATCTGTAGCGTTGCTTGGAAACACAGCTTGGGAATGCAAAATCATATTAGACTAAAGCAGCCCTAAACTTTAACAGCATTTATGGAATTCAGGTGCAAATTCTGCTTCTCGAATTAAATTATACTGTACATATATCATGTTTGCGGGGGGCGTTTACCGCCGAGGTGTGGATATAAATGCTTAATGGCATCACAACAATGAATAACTATATGCTAAACTATTATATATTTACTTGCCATTTGCACTGATTCTCCACCCCTGCAAAAATGCATCAAATTATACATGAGAAAGAAAGAGAGGACTGAAGAACTCAAAGGACTGAATGGGATATAAAAGCTCAGATTCTCTGATCCAGCCAAGCTGTGTTTGCACAAGATCAGAGGTGGACACATAGATTGCTTTAAGGCACATATATTTTCCCACTTATCCTGGGAAAGTTCAGCCCTCAGCATGTCAGAGCAGCCTCAGGACTGCTCTAATTTATACTCAGCTGCCTATGGCCCAAGGTATTACTCTGGCACAATAGATTGCTAGGTTTAGATACACCCTGGTGACACTCTCTGTGCCAGGGTGCCTGCAGAACATTGGTGTAAGACTTGCTTCATAGGACCTAGGCTTTAGGGAGAGCACTCTTCATATGGCTGGTTAAGCCAGCTTTCCAGCTGCTTTCCTTTCTAAGCAGAAGGATCCTGCTTAGAAACTTTCAAGCCTAGGATTCCGATCCAGGAAAACACTTATGTACCCATTTAAATCCATCCTTATTCAGGACAGCCTAAACATAGGCTTAAGTCCCATTTGTTTCAATGGGATGTAACCATGTGCTTAAAGTTAAGCACATACTTTTTTGTGATTACTTTTTTTATTAATTTTGATAAAGAAACAAACACAAAAAGGTAAACGACTTACAGCTTGCATACATTATCAAATATCACACATTTCACAGGATATCCAATAACATTATGCAGTTACACAACTTCACAACTTCTCAAAGCTGCAAGACCAGACAATACAAAATCAGACAACATTATACAGCCATTACTTGTTAAGGTGGAGTAACAAAAACAAACTATACACAAATAGGCAAACCAGGGAAGGAGCAGGAGGGACTCAGGGGTGGGTGGGGAAGAGGGAGGGAAAAAGCAGAGAGGTCTGATGGAATGGAAGTCTGGCATTAGTTCATTATTTGAACTATCTCAGCTTTCTTTATGGACACATAAAAAGACACTGGGTCCAAAGTTCTCTGAATTCACATAATTGCTCTCTACCTCAATAGGTTTCACTGCTAACTCAGACAGGTGTGAATGTCACTGCGCTAGCCTGGTCATGAGCCTACTCCTCCATTTTCATAAAATCATGTGCTTAGTAATCATTGCAGCCCTCAAGAACCAAATTCTTTCTAGTAGAGTTAAATGCAGCATATGATAAGTTCATAAGTGCCGGTAGGAGAGACATAACAACTGGGAAGTAAGCTTGGTATAAAACAGAGCAGCTACTCGATTCACGGTAGGCCAGTGGTTCTGAAACTTATTTCATTGAGCCCCCATTTTTTGTGTCTGTAGTAGTCTACATCCACACCCCAAGTACATATGCTGCTACCCGGCTCTGAAGGCAGAGCGGAGAGCAGTGGCTGCTGGTCAGGCGCCCAGCTCTGAAGGCAGCATCACACCAGCAGCAGCACCGAAGTAAGGGTGGCAATGTGAAAAGTGATATTTGTCAATATCACTGTTCACAGCAGACCTCGTACCCCATTGCCACCTTTACTTCTGAGCCCTGCCACCCTGGGGATGACACCGGGAGCCCTGCTGCCCCAGTAAGGGATTGGGGGGCAGAAGGAAAGCCGGGGCTCCAGCTGTCAGCCTCAGAGAGGCAGGGCTCTGGCTGCTCCCTTTATCCCTGCCTCCTGGGTGTGCACAGCCTTTCTGCACGAGCCCCAGCCACCCAGGGCTGAGAGCCAGAACTCTTAATTAAAAAAAAGCACACACTCGCACCTCCCTTGATACATTCCCACGCCTCCCCTGGGCGGCGTGAGAACTGCTGCTGTAGGCTATTTAAAAAACATTCTGCTTCTTGTAGCTTTTGGTACAGCTGTTCTTCCTCACCAACCTTGACATGAAACTGAGTTGGAAATGTTATAAAAAATAGTCGAGCCCTTGGTAACATAAGTGCTGGAACTAGGGGTGCTGGGGATGCTGTCACACCCTCTGGTTTCCATCATATACCGGGTTTACAGTTTGGTTCAATGGCTCTCAATACCCCCACTATACAAATTGTTCCAGCACCCTGCATGGCAAGTTCCCTTGCTCTTCTGAAGGCTGATCACCATTCAACCTCAGCTTTTGCAAAATTTTGAAAAATCATTATCTTATTTTACCCCAAAACAATTCTTTTTTCCCTACAAGCTACCTGCATATTTTTTTTTCTTTTACAGTAAATCTGAGCAATTTGACAACCAAAGCACAAGGTTTGGCATTTGAGACCAACTTAGGAGCCAGGGACAAATGAGCTCTCTCTAACTCAAATTTCAAATCATCTATCAGGCTGAGCAATTCTGAAAGGAGCTGGGGATCGCCTTTTTCTGCTCCTTCAGGTACTCCCATAATTCTCAGATTTCAGCAAGACCTTCCCTCAAGGTCTGCCACTTTAGATTTAAGAGAAGATACATCTATGCGGCTTCTCTGCACCTGGGCAAAGAGCCCTTGTACTTGATATTTCACTGATGATATTCTCCCTTCTGCAGAAAACATGTAAGTGCTTGCCAAGAGGAGTTAAAAGTCATTTGTATTGTGGCCTGGATATCTACTGTATCTGCAGCAGTTTTTTCCAGCAGGGCCATCATAGACACAGTGCTCTCTGCAGCAGCCATCTTGTTCAGAGGGTCGGGGTGCCTCCATTTTCCTTTGTTTTCAGCTACTTTGGGAGTAAAGCTCCCAGTTGGCAAATCTTTGCCTGCTGACATTTCAGAGGTTTGGGGTACCTCTTCCTTTACTGGAAGGGTCTGGTCAGGGGGCCTAGGCTCCTGATGGAAATGGATAATATCAGATGGCTCTGGAGCTCAAGAGATTGCTTCCTCCATCTCACGCAGCACTGCCTGGAGTTACAGTTAAGCACATATGTAAATGCTGTCCTAAATAGGGGTGCTTCCTGAATTAGGATCTGAATTGCTGGTTATACCCTAGGGTCCACTGCTGCCAGATGGCAAAGGGTTCACTACTACTCTGTGTCAGCAACTCCTAACAGGCCTGACAAACTCAGCTAACACACTGCGTTCATGGTATTTATCCATAAATATTGTCTTGTAAGATATCGAATGAAAGCTGGTTTCATTCTGGTCATTGATATAATTGTGAAATGTATGCACCAATGATATTTAAAGAAATGTGGGTACCGCTAAAAAGATGTTTTAAACAATGTAACAAGCCAGTATTGACAAACAGCTTTTTTTGCCAAACAAAGCATGTCTGCTCATCTATCACTGTCTCTGATGTAAAATAAACACTGTAAACCAAACACAACGGGAGCTACATTTATAGTCCAAATCAACGTGAGGCTGTGAAGTCAATTTGAAGCTACCACACCATGAAGGGAACCAAGGGGGGAGGGGGTCATCCTGACTTTGGGGACAAAACAATTTTGGGGAACTATAAGGAGAAGCAAAAAAAAGCCATTTTGGTAGCCATTGACTGAGGAAACCCCTTGATGGGCGTGGAGTATTTATGAAAACTTGGATCCTGGTTTGGACTGAAAACCAGCAGCTCTGTCAAAGACTGATTCCCTGGGAGAAAATCTACTTTATTAAATAGGAAAGGTAACCATTAATAAATGTAGAACTAGGATTGTGTTTTATATGTATAACCGTTCCTGTTCCCACTTATTATCTTTCCTTGCTGTCTCTGAAAACTTAACCTTAGGTCTCAGTGTGGTTCCTTGTGGACAGGTATCAGCATCAGAAAACACCATGACAACTGACACTATTTAAACTTTGTTAACCGTATCAGCAGTTAATTGGCAATTAATTGATCTTTGACTATTAGCGGTAAATATGCCCAATGGCCTGTGATGGGATGTTAGGGGCGGGGATCTGAGTTACTACAGAGAATTCTTTCCTGGGTGTCTGGCTGGTGAGTCTTGCCCACATGCTCAGGGTTTAGCTGATCACCATATTTGGGGTCGGAAAGGAATTTTCCTCCAGGGCAGGTTTGGCAGAGGCCCTGGGGGGTTTTCGCCTTCCTCTGCAGCGTGGGGCATGGGTCACTTGCTGGAGGATTCTCTGCACCTTGAAGTCTTTAAACCACGATTTGAGGACTTCAATAGCTCAGACAGGTCAGGGGTTTGATACAGGAGTGGGTGGGTGAGATTCTGTGGCCTGCGCTGTGCAGGAGGTCAGACTAGACGATCATAATGGTCCCTTCTGACCTTAAGTCTATGATTCTAAGCAGAGAGACCAAGGACTAGGCAAGCCCTGGAGAGGAATTGCCCTTTCACCCCTAGCTGTGGTCTCTTCAAGCCAGGGTTGAGCAAACAGGCAGGGCAGTGAGGGGACGCCAGTACTGCTGTTGCCTGGGGTGCATCTGTTCCAAAAAGAAAACCTCATTCTCCAGAGCTGTCAAGCCAGCACCTTTCATGATTTCAAAACTCACATTAGAAAGGTAAATTATATTTATAAAAGCACAAGTGGGAGATGAGTTCCAAAGGGGATTCTCACAGCCAGCAGGATGGTTCATAGTAATTGCTTTAAAAGCCTTTGAAAGTTTTCCAAGAAAGCTCTACACAGACCCAATTTATTCCTGCCAGCTTAGCTACCTAATTACCTTTCCCCTTCAATACCTATTTTTGTCCTCAACAGAGAACTCCTCCCTCCCTCAAGGCCCTCTGTTAATTTCATCACCCTTGATCAAGGACTGGATAGGACTCCCCCCGTCAGTCCCATCAGTACTGCTCCGACATCAGTCACAGAGCTCACTGCAGAGTGACACAAGGTGCTCTGACCCAACCAAGACTGACAATGCTGCCAGCATTCCCAGTCCGAGGAGTAAGAGACCAAGTCCAGCTCTCGAGTGTGGCAGTGCTGAATGCTAAGGACTGAGCCTTGCACTAACCTCACCAGATTTTAATGCCTGCATTACCTTCTGCATTTTCATGAAATTTATCGTGTTCTGTTAGCTGAGACACTAGATATGACCCGTTTAACTGCCAACGAGAGAAAGAGGGACCAGGCAAGACACTTGAGCCACAAGCAATGGTAGGTTATAAATCAGTACATTTTAATAAATGAGACAGGCTCTTGCAAACAATTTCCCCCAAAAATGTCACACTAGATCCTAGATTTTCCATAAATCCTTTCTTAAATCTGAATGTAACATTCACTGCCTTCCCATGCTGATGCTCAATAAGTTGTTAGATGCTGTACTTCAATCAGAATTTCCTCTCCTCCTTTGCGACTATTTTCAGCACTCAGCAGAAGAACTGGTCTGACCTGGGTTCTCTGAGGATTTCATAGAAACTCTTATTTCTTCATCAACTATTCTGTTGTGATTCTGAGTCCCCTGAGCACTTCTGTTTCCCTTCCTAGAAATCATCAACTTGTCTGTGGTACATCTGCCATCCTCACTTCTAAAGTCGGAGCACCCACATATTATGGTACTGTGTGCTTTAGAAGTGGTAATCAATAGGCCAAAAAAAACCCCAACACCATTGTTTGCCTTTCCTGCCTGGCCTGTCATTAAATCTGCCCTTTATCCTACTCCTTCTGTCTGTATGATTCCTTCAGTGCTTGAAGAACTGAATAATTTCTCATTTCTTTTTCAGTTTTTCTTATAAAATTTTAACTCACTGATTCATTTCAGAAGTGTTTCCCTCTTTCTTCCTTGTAATAATTCTTCATTATTTCTTTGCTGTATCCTTCCTTATTATCTTCATTGTTATTATGCCGCTATATTTAGTTCAATGTGACAAAAAGCCAGGGGTGTGCTCTGCGGCCCTGATCTTTAGCTGTTGCCCAGGAGTGCAGAGCACAACTTAGGAGGGCGGAAGTCAAGTAGCTTTTAGGCCCAACTTTTGTACTCCCCAGATCCTGGGCCAGACGTATACAGGTTCAGCCCCAGTGTAAATTAAAGAAATCTTCAGCCAAGACTCAGGGAATGCAAATAAGTCCCAGCCACACTTGGATGCGTAGGAGCCATTACACCAAGTCTATGAAATGGTGGATCCCCTTCCACGGCAATTACTGCCCTGTGGCTGACAGTGCCAGTTTTAGGGTTGCTTTGCACCAGCAAAGTGATTTGAAGCAGGTACAGCACAGTCAAGGACTGAGGCCAGTGGCTGGGATTTTCAAATGGAGTTAGGTGCCAAACATCCACTGGAGTTCAACGGGATTTGGGCATCTAAGATGAAATCCTGGCCTTATTGAAGTTAATGGGAGTTTTTTCTATTAATTTCAATAGTACGAAGATTTCACCCCTACACTCTTTGAAAAATTCTGGCCATTGTTCCTTGCACAATTTATAATTCCACTCATGCGTCTGACGAAGTGGGTATTCACCCACGAAAGCTTATGCTCCAATACATCTGTTAGTCTTAAAGGTGCCACAGGACTCTCTGTTGCTTTTTACAGATCCAGACTAACACGGCTACACCTCTGATACAATTCCACTTTGTTGCCTATCCCCTACCCCTCATTGTTCAGGCACTCCCTTAGGGCTTCCAAAATCTGCCCTGCAGAAAAGTAAAATCCTTGGCTGAAATTTGCAAACTTGGGTGCCAAAAGCTAGGCATCCGCCTCTCTAGCTACCTTAGTAAGTGGCCGGATTTCTAGAGGTAATTCCTGCAGCTGCCACTTCTTTTCATTGGCTCAATGGGAGCTGTGGAAGCCGAGTACCTCTGCAAATCAAGCCGTGAAAAGATAACAACGACCGAGGCTGAGCATGAGTGGGGAGGATAATGATATTTGAAACGAGGGGATAATTCCCTTTGGGGATGCAGGTTCCCATGGAGAACAGAATGTAAAAGCTGTTTGCTTCATAGATTTCATTTTACTTTTGAAACCTTTTCATTTTTTATTTTATAATAAAATATCTTTCAATGCTAGATTAGCAATGAAAGCCTGTGTGGAAGACATGAATTAAAGAGGAATTTGAACGAGGAGAGGATGGTCAATTGGCAAGCAAGATAAACCCCCCCGATATAGGGCGTGCATGCAACTTGCATTTCCCATCTTTCTCACTGCCCAGTAATTTAGGGTTGCACATTCAAACAGCAAAGAACTCACAGCTGCAGTAAGGAAGTTGCAGTCTATAATTTACTGTCAAACATGATTCTGAAGTGGTTTGTAATTTGTGATAATGGTATTGTTACTCTGATTCTTTTCTTGTACATCATCCTTCATTAAACACAATGATCTACAAAGCTTTCCATGTTTAGCAGCATTAGCCCCTCAAACAAGAGATTACAATAAGAATATTACTGTAGCTATTTTTAAGTCCCCAGCTGCAGTGAATTCAAGGTATAAGTGGGTAATGCTAAAAAAGATCATCTTCACCTATATGAGGCTAAAAATAAAATGCACGGCTTCTAATGCAAACTATTAATAATAAACATCACACAGATAGTTCCTTAGTTTAGTCATTTTCTAGTTCCATTGACTAGCAGTGATTGATATTTGCTGTGTGCTATGTTTCAAATAACCATGGGGAATGGTTGGGGGGGGGGACTGTTTAGACCATAGGAGAGACCAGCAATTCACTATCTCAGAATGCACCATTCCTTCCAGGTTTCAGGGCATTGTGCAAATAAAACCATCTGAAGATAATTTGGATTAAATGGGTGGTCTTGGCACAACACAGTTTACACCTCAGATACCAGGGTATAATCCAGGGATAGGCAACCTATGGCACGCATGCCAAAGGCGGCACGCAAGATGATTTTCAGTGGCACTCACACTGCCCGGGACCTGGCCACCGGTCCGAGGGACTCTGCATTTTAATTTAATTTTAAATTAAGCTTCTTAAACATTTAAAAAACCTTATTTCCTTTACATACAACAATAGTTTAGTTATATATTATAGACTTATAGAAAGAGACGTTCTAAAAACGTTAAAATGTATTACTGGCACGCGAAACCTTAAATTAGAGTGAATAAATGAAGACTCGGCACATCAGTTCTGAAAGGTTGCCGACCCCTGGTATAATCCATGCCACCACTGAATGAACCTGGAAAATGTAGTCTCTTACAATACAGGCATTTATCACATGTGATCAAGTCTGAGATAGGCATTAGCTCAGTCTCAGCTAAAGAATTCACTCTTTCCTGCTCTGTCAAGAAATTTACCTTTGCTTATCCCCAGGAGAGAGGGGGGTTGGCTAAAGGGAATTGCTCTACACAGCTCTAGTGGAAGAGTTTAAAGCAGAGTGCTTTGCTGTTTGTGTAGGGCTAGAGGCTGAGGGGTGCACCTGTTTAATTACAGAACTGGACAAATCAAGGGAGGATTTGGAATTGCTAGATCCAAGGCTCCTTTGGATTGTGGCTTGTGGAAAGGATCCTGCTGAGTTTGCCATCGGTGAATCCTGTTACAAGCATCATTTTGAATTGTCAAGAGCCCCTTGGGAAAGAAGGAGCATGCAGCTACAGTACAGAGCTATGAAACACAAAGATACCAGACAATTGCTCAGGGTCTGTGATATTCTACTTGATTCCTTGATTGTTCCTGGCATTTTAGGATTGAACCAACCAGAACACAGCACATGGTCTAGAGTGTTACATAAATTGATTAAGACCCTATTCCTATTCCTCCTCCCTTGCGCTGCTTCCAAAGCACAGCAGACCAACGCATGTTCATTTTCATCTGCTGAGTCAGATGCCACCAGCAGAAGGTTGATTTTCTTTTTTGGTGGTTCAGGTTCTGTAGTTTCCGCACTGGAGTGTTGCTCTTTTAAGACTTCTGAAAGCATGCTCCACACCTCATCCCTCTCAGATTTTGGAAGGCACTTCAGATTCTTAAACCTTGGGTCGAGTGCTGTAGCTATCTTTAAAACTTTCACATTGGTATCTTCGTTGCATTTTGTTAAATTTGCAGTGAAAGTATTCTTAAAATGAACATGTGCTGGTCATCATCCGAGACTGCTATAACATGAAATATGTGTCAGAATGCAGGTAAACAGAGCAGGAGACATACAATTCACCCCCAAGGAGTTCAGTCACAAATTTAATTAACGCATTATTTTTTTAAACGAGTGTCATCAGCATGGAAGCACGTCCTCTGGAACGATGGCCGAAGCATGAAGGGACATATGAATCTTTAGTGCATCTGGCACGTAAATATATTGCAACACCAGCTACAACAGTGCCATGCGAATGCCTGTTCTCACTTTCAGGTGACATTGTAATTAAAAGTGGGCATCATTATCTCCCGTAAATGTAAACAAACTTGTTTCTCTTAGCGATTGGCTGAACAAGAAGTAGGGCTGAATGGACTTATAGGCTCTAAAGTTTTACATTGTTTTGTTTTGGAGTGCAGTTATGTAACAACAAAAAAACTACATTTGTAAGCTGCACTTTCATGATAAAGATTGCACTACAGTTCTTGTATGAGGTGAATTGAAAAATACTATTTCTTTTGTCATTTTTACAGTGCAAATATTTGTAATAAAAAATAAACATAAAGTGAGCACTGTACACTTTGTATTCTGTGTTGTAATTGAAATCGATATATTTGAAAATGTCAAAAAAAATCCACAAATATTTAATACAATTTAAACTGGTATTCTATTAATAGTGTGATTAATCACATTTAATTTTTTTAATTGCAATTAATTTTTTTGAGTTACTCGCATGAGTTAACTGTGATTAATCGACAGCCCTATTAACAACCCTTCATGTTGCTTAAACACAACCCTAGTATGTCTTGATCAGTCTCTCAAGGCAATCTTCTCAATCTAACGTATTGAAAACCCTCTTTAGGCAAGTCTTTGTCTGTAATGGATTGTTCGGTTTCATGGTCAATAACAGGGCTGTTATATAGCTATTGATCGCAAAGGCCCAAAGAGCTAAAAGTGTTTATAAACTCTTTCACTCTCCAACATTAAACAGTGGTAAGTAGGTTCTGGGTTATTTTAAATAGAGGTCTTGCTTTTACTCAGTTACTTGGCAAACACCCAAAAGCATTCATTCAAATTAAAAGTTATTGATTAAACACAAGAAAAAACAAGAAATTAAAACAGGCATTTATACTGAAATTGTTCCTGAGAGATCATGAAAAACAAACTTAGTCAAAACCTTTAAAGCCTTTCTCCATTTGTAATCAAAATATTAGTCTCTTATTTACAGAACAACCTCTCTTTAATGAAGAGGAAAGGGTTAATTTTGAGGGGCAGGTAGAAAAGATGGGTGTAATGCAGCTTTTGTTGATGTTTCTGGAATACTGCACCACTGATTAGTTATAAGTGGCTGCTTTTGGCTGGCAAGTCAACCACCACACCTGCTGCTTGGATCCTGGTTAGTCCGAACTGTAGAACACAGCTGTACATGCTTGTGCGCCATACTTTTCATTCCCTCACCCTCGTGATCCTGAGCTGACACCAAGTGGTGGGTCCTCCTACCACCTGTGGACGGTTAGGCGCCCTCATGGGCCAGTCTGTACTCCACCTTGGTCCAGTGGCCCACTGGGGATATTAGTTGGTGGCTCCTTCACAGATCTGTGAGCCTGGGCATGTACTTGGCACAATTCATCCTCCCTTCGCTCACATATCCAGGCAGAGTTCCTCTGAGCCGTTTTCCCTGGCTCTCTGGACACCTTTGAGGAGCAGTGGGCACTGTCTGGGGTTCTCTGCTCAGTGTCCCCCTCTGCCTCCTTGCTTTTGACCCTGTGACTCTCACTCCTATTCCCATTTAATCATTTGTTGCCCCCCACTTTTACTTGAACCCTGGTTGTAGTGGCTTCTCCCTTTAGGCAGGCTCCTGTGATTTCGATAGGTTGGATCCTGCTTAACAATCTGGTCAGGGACATCATCTGATTGGATCTTTTCTTCTTAGACAAAGATTTGGATAAATGCAGCATAGTTGACTTCAGAATTTCATGAAAAACCAAGAGACTGAGAGATAGGATAGAAGGAAAGAAAGAGGGGCAGAAAATAACACTACAAGGGAAGAGAAAACAATGTAGGATCCTTACATGCCTCTGTACTGGCAATTAGATATCCACACTAATGGGCTGAGGATTGGATGTTATCATAATATGACGACTTTCAGCATTCACAGGTGAAAACAAATTTCCTTCCATAACATTAAGGCCAGCCAGCCTTCCTCTCAGGAAATAAGTCCTTTAGGTGAGTTGGGATGAGCTGAAACGAGTTGCAGTGCTGGCAGTTCAAGGGATGAGCTGGGATGCAAGGTGGGACAGGAGACGAGAGGGAGACCTGAACTGAACTCATCATGGCTTTTTTCAAAGTCGCTTTTTAAGGAATCCAAAAAGAGAAAAAGTGGCTGTCACAGTTCATCTCCCTCATTATTTTGTCCACCAATTAGACCAGTCAGCCCAACCTTGATACCTGGGAAGCTACTCCAGCAATAACACATTCAGTTTGCAAATACCTGGCGGATGAAGGGGTGATCACTAGCAGCCAGCATGGATTTACTAAGAACAAATCATGCCAAGCCAGGTTGAATTACTACTTTGAGACGCTAACTGGTTTGGTGGATGGGGGAGTGCGGTGGACATAACACATCTGGATTTTAGCAACTGTTGTGCAGATCTTGGAGCTCTCATGTCCACAGGGACCTGCCAAAATCCTGCTGATGCATCTAATTTGCTGAAAAATGTGGCTCCTGCCATCTCAGACAATAGTTCACTTCTTGTGGGCAAGTGGGAATCTTCTCTTTTTACGTTTTTGTGCAACTCCTGAAGGTCCTTGCACAGCCGTCGTCCCCCTCCTTTTCTCTCAACAATTACTGTGGAGTGAACCCAATCTGTTGGTTCTGGTGCGCTCTGAATGACACCACTTGCTGTCATGTTCTGCAGTTCTCCTTCTAGCCTTTTTCTTAAGACTTGTGGAACTTGCCATGTTGCATGTACCACAGGTTCTGCATCTTCTCTTTACCGTATCTTGTATGTTACTAGGAGGCACCCATTTCCTGTGAATACATCTTCCTATGATGCTATTAATATTTTTATTTCTGGGTCTATGTTGTCTTTCTGTCTCTCTGTTCTCTTAATGATAGAGTGACCAGACGTCCCATTTGTAAAGGGACAGTCCCGTATTTAAGCCCTCCTGCAGATGTCCCAACTTTTTCTTAAAAACAGGCAAATTGTCCCGTATTTTCTGTCTCCCCCCACATCAATACCGGCAGGTCCTGCTGCTGGCTGGATCCCTGTCACCAGCCGCCCTCTCACCAGTGGTGAGTGGACGGTCCAGTGGCCAACGATGGAGGTGGGTGTGCAAGGCTGGTGGCAGGGTGAAGCTGCAGCGTGTGGGGCTGGCCGCTCCCCTTGCTGGTCTGTCAGTGCAGCCTCTGCTGCCCCAGCAGGGCCCATCCCATTTCCGGACAGCACTGACTGCACATTGTGAGCTGCAGTGGCTGATGAGTGTGGGCAGGTGCCAGCCTGTTATGTGTCGCTTCTGCTGCCCACCCATCGGCCATTTACATGCTCCCCCTCTCACTGTCCTCTCCCTGCTTTGCCCCTTCACACACACACCCAGCAGCGCGGTGCGGAGAATCAGCCCCTGGTTGGAGCACTCAGCTCACCAACAGCCTGGCCGGCAGGCTCCTTCCTTCCCCCACCTCCTCTGGCTGGGCCGGTGACCTGGGAAAGCCCAAGACCTTCCAGCCTGGGACACTGGCCAGGAGTAGCTGAGCCCTGCATGTACCAAAGCCCCGCACAGCGCTGGCATAGGGCAGCCTCTCCATGCCTCAGCTAAGCTCTGGAGTGGCGGGGTCGGGGGAATTGATTTCCAGCCTGTTTGCGCCCCAACCCTGCAGCTCCACAGCAGCCCCTCAGGCAGGGGCTTAGTACTCTCTTCACCCACCCACCCCCCAGCATGGGGCTGCTCCATCCCCTGCTGAGCCACCTCTCTGGCCAGGTTTGCTGAAGCCCCGGAAGTCAGGTTCCCTGAGCTCTGGTGCACAGTGCATCCTTAGGGCTTAACCCCTTCCTGCCCGTGCTGTAGCCGGAGACAGCTGGGTTATGTCAGTGGCCAGCAGCAGCCTGGAGGTGTTAGCTGCCTTTCCACACTGTGCGGGCAGCAAGGGACAAGCTACTTCCAGCCAAGGTGGGAAAGAGGGGAAGAGATGAGCTCAGCAAAGACATGGGCTAGGTCATCCCTTTCCCCCCCACCCCCCTCCTCTGCAGCTGGAAGCATCTCCCGTCCCTTCCCTCCCGCACAGGCTGCTGCTGGCCACATTCTAGTGTGACAGAAATCTGGGGAAGAGGGGCATGCAACCCTGCGTGCCTCCCGCCACATGTTGCCTTGGGAAGACATGGTGCCAGGTACCAGGAGAGGCGGGTCTGTCCCAGGGGCTCAGCCAAGCAGGGAGAGCAGAGAGCACCCGGCAGGGAGGGTCAGTCGCCCCCCCATCCCTGCCGTGTGAGAGAGGTGTATGGGAGCGTGTGTGTGTCACCTCTCCCTGTCTGTGTGGGGCTAGGGGTGTGTGTGTTACCTCTCCCCATGTGAACCCTAAAGCCTTAAAGATAAGAAGGTAAATAAAAAGAATCTACCTGAGCAGTATTTCTTTTTAACAGGGGCTCAGTCAACTTGACATTAATTTGAACATTTGTACTGCATAGTTCTAATTGATTGTCATTGACCTCACTTGAATACGAGTAATTTTACCAGGTGTTCTGTATTCAGCATAGGGAAATATGGACACCCTACTTATTGACAGCAAGTACCTAACACGTGTAGGCCCAAGACAGGTTGCTTGCCTCTGTGTACTACCACGAACTCTTGTTTTATCATTTTCCCCTTTGTATCAGTATCAATGTGCACTCTCCAAACACTGGAATTGTTCCTCCATTATTTTCTTTCACAGGTACTTCACTTCTTCCATTTTTATACACTCCTTACATTTCTCTGTTTCAGTGTCTGTTGTTACATTGACTTGCCATTTGTACACATTTTAATGAGCCAGTCTTTTGAGTTTTCAGCCTCCTCCGTTACTGTGCTTAAGAACTGTTCTTCCTCCTCACTTGAAGAATTCTTTTCTGCATTTAATACATGCACTTTCCTGCTTCCTTTGCACATTTTAGCATCATGCTTGGGTTTATTTCAGTTTCTACATATTTGCCTGAATGCTAGAGATTTCCTGTGCTCATGCTGGTTGTTGTATCAATGGCATTGTTTCCTTCTTTCCAAGTTTCTTTCCTTGTCTAATTTCATTTTTGAGAGCTTTTCCCTTGCCGATTTATCTATGGAACTCATAGTTTCAAGTGCTCTGTGCCTTTCTCTAGTCTTTTTATTTGAGTTTCTGTTTGTTTTGCTGCTTAGCATATACATACTTGCTTTTTCTACATCCATCTCCGCTAGTAATCGTTCTTGGACTTTTTTTATTGGAACACCTTCAAATAATCTGGACTTTTAATGAGTCTTTTAATATTCCATATTCACAGAACTCATTTTGTAGTTTTAAATCTGTGAAAAACATTTCTATTGTCTCCCCTTTGTTCTGTGTTCTCATCCTGAACATATCACTTCCATAAGTAACATTTTTTTCCCCTAAGAACGCAATGATCCTTAACCACTTTCATTTTTTTCTGCAAAGCTTTCCTCTCTTCCCATCTATATGGAACACATTGTGTACCTTAAGGGTTTCTGTACCAGCCTCTGCTAAAAGCAGAGCAATCTTTCATTCATCCTCCAGTTTATTTGCTCCTGTGGCTTTTATACATACCGTTAAAATTGCTGTTTGAACCTTTTCCGGGGATATGCGGCATTTCCTCTGATTCTCAGGGCAGGTGTGGGAGTTATGTGCAGTTGCATAAGCTCTGTAGCAGCCATTGCAACGTTACCTCTCTCACTGGATCTGCCAGCATGCTGTGCCTCTGCTGGAAAACTGTGTAATCAATTGTGTTAGTCAAATTCTATATCCTAAACAATGTTAGAGAAATGAGGGTTATATATTACAGGGAAACAAGGAGTATTGCTTTTGTATGTGTCCCTGCTAATGTGGCATTCCAGAATTTAGCTTACAGAACTTAAGGGGCGTATTTGGGAGCTGCAGGAAGGGGCAGCCAGCACATCCCTCAGCCCGCGCCGCTTCCCGCAGCTCCCATTGGCCTGGGACAGCGAACCACGGCCACTGGGAGCTGTGATCAGCCGAACCTGCGGACGCTGCAGGTAAACAAACCATCCCGTCCCGCCAGCGGATTTCCCCGACGGGCCATGTGCCAAAGGTTGCCGATCCCTGGTCTAGGCAGTAGTACTGCTGAAAAGAATCTGGGGGTTATAATGGATCACAAATTGAAATATGAGTCATGAATGTGATGCAGTTGCAAAAAAAGGCTAATGTCATTCTGGGGTGCATTGAAAGGAGTTTTGTACGTAAGAGATGGTAGGTGACTGTCCCGTTCTACTCAGTACTGGTGAGGCCTCAGCTGACGTATTGTGTCCAATTCTGTGTGCCACACTTGAGCAGAGATGTGGACAAATTGGAGAGAGTCCAGGAGAGAGTCCAGGGGAGCACAACAAAAATGATAAAAGGTTTTGAAAATCTGAGTTATGAGGAAAGGTTAAAAAAACTGGACATGTTTAGTCTTGAGAAAAGTTGGAAGTGGAAACCTGATAATAGTCTTAAAATATGTTAAGGGCACTTATAAGATACATCTTGTCATTCTCCAAAGGTGCCATCCATACATCTTCCTTATAGCTAAAAGAATGGGCTTCCATAAAGTGCATCATTACTGCTACTTCCCAGTAGTCTGATAGGAATATCTTAATGATTCATAAAACCCAGTTTTAGCAAATGGTTGTGCAATACTTTGGAAAGCAATTTAGGAACTAGCTAACATACAGTTTCTGGTGGAACACATTTTAGATTTCTTTATAGTCTGTGATCTCCTGGCCCCATCTTACAATTGATTCAGTACAAAATCTTGGATATGTTTTTAAGCATAAGAAAGTCTTAAAGAGAATTTTAAATGCAATCAGGTGTCCCTCGCCTAAGCCCAGGTGTGCTATGTGACAGTGCACACTGACTTCTGAATGCCAAACCCCCAAACCTCCTTGCACATCTTCCTAAAGCCAAATGTTCCAACTCTCCACTTCGCCAAAACCTCCATCTCCCCTGCTGACAGCTTTCACAATGCAGATACACAGTGTCATCACAAAAAGCTATAGGCACATTGAAAATTTGTGAGCTGCATTAAATATAGTGAATAGCAAAATTGGCATACAAGGAATACTGTACTATTGTGTCATGCCTTTTAACATTTCACTCAATAAAAATCTCCATTTGGGTTTTATATGAATCTACCACTGAATTTCTGTTTATCTCGCTAGGTGTGTATGTGGTCCCCATCACTGTAATATCTGCCTCCTTTAGAATAGTTCCCAGTTTTCTGCAGAAGTCAGCACCTAGGTGCTATAGAAACCAGGGGACCGTGCTGCGGAATATAGGTCCAGCCTGCCACATAATACACAGGGCCTTACCTGTGCAGCAGAATATTCTAGTGGCGATTGCCAATACTGCTGCCTTTGATGCCAACCCAGCTTTCAGGTGCAATCTTGGTTAGACAAATCTATGGCAGCATGTTCATTCCTTTCAGGGTTTTTGTGAACACAATGACCACAAACAGAATGAAGTGGTGCATGCCAGGTTCCTGGATAAACTGAAAAAATATAGGCCCATATCATGCACATGAGCCACACATGCAACTGCTGTTGATTTCAATGGAAGATGTATGGGCAGATTAAGATCATGACATGGCCCTATATGACCATGACTCTCATAAACACCACATCATCCATCTGTTCATGAAACATAATAAAATCAGCTGGAGCTGGAAACAGATCTGGAACAGGATATGACCCACAGGGTTCATAAATTGAACAGTGGATTATGAAATCCAGACTGGAAAGCAAGAGATTGGATGTGCAGTCTTCTACACTAGCTGAATGCCAGACCAGCCAGAGGAAAACCATGGAGAGATGAGGTGGGAGGTGGCCTCTTGACACAAAAGCTAGCTACTTGATGTCAATTTATTATTAGTGTTTATTTAGGGACTTGATCCAAGAACTACTGAAGTCAGTGAGAGTATTTCTATTGAATATAATGAGAGTTGGTTCAGGTTCTTATTAAGCACAAACAATCTGGCACTGTACAGTGCAGTAATAAGGTTGTGTCAGCCCAGTTAATCTGGGAAAGCAATGCACATACAAACACATATGATCTGTTTTTCTCTACACGTAGATGCCTCTTGTTTCAAGTGCATGATAATTTAAAATACTTGCTATTTAAAAATTTGATTTTCCTATGACGTTTTTCAATATTTTAGGGTCATAGTATTTTCTCTAAAGATTTATGCCTCAAGGAAAGATGTCGTTGCATTTGTTATATTGTGATATTTATTAGGAAGTAAACATAATCGGACAAGAATTTTTTCTGCCTGATCTTTCTCACTGTTGGACAGTGGTCATTTGTGAGTTATTATATAGTTATTGTGAGACATATCCAGTGGGTTTGTGGACTGGCACTCTCAGAAATCCAGAATCCTAAAATTCAGGACACTGAGACCAGGTCTACATGACATACTTACCGTGGAATAACTACATCGCTCAGGGGTGTGAAAAATCCACACCCCGAGTGACGTCGTTATACCGACCCTAACCCCTCGTGTAGACAGCACTATGTCGGTGGGAGGGCTTCTCCCCTTGACATAGCTACTGCCTCTCGTGGAGGTGGAGTTATTAAGCCAACAGGAGGGCTTACTCCTGTGGGCTTATTGCGTCTTCAGCAGAAGCGCTGCAGCTGCACTGATGTAAATTTGTAGGGTAGATCTGCCCTAATCCTCAAAACCGTTCACAGAACTTAAACATTTCAGAGAACTAATTGTGGTCAGAGTGATCATATTGGGAACAGGTACCGAAAACTTACTTCCATACAGGATGAGCTGTATTATTTGCCATCATTTGCTTTTTTTTTTTTTTTTTAAAGGATCCTGCAACAGATCGTATTAGCTGGAACCAATTTGTAACCAGTTTCTGCTCTATTTGAAATTTAGCAGCTTGTAGCACCCATCTGTGCTTTGTTAATTAAATGCAAATGTCCAGACGAGGAATGAACCACCTGAAAATGAACTTGAATAACTGCAAAAGAAGTGTGAACATTAATCAGTGACACTTACAGAGATCTAGAATACACTGTGTTTAATATTTTTATCTTGGAATAAACCCATTTTTGTTCAGGTATAATAAATTCCCTGGCCAACACACACACAGTACAAATGAGTGTAAATTCCCCTGGTTAATTCAAGTACAGTACAGTTCCAAAAACTCCAGTCTCTGAGTGTCAGGAAAGAGATCAGCTCTTAATTCTCTAAAGCCACAGCAGTACACAATGCCATGCCTGTAGTTTCATTTCCTAGCTTCCTAAGTGTTTTCTTTTGTGTCCTCGGATTTCTCACTACATCAGATCTCACTCTAGTGCAATTCCTGCAATTCTAGAAACATGGACATTGTAGCGGGGTGGTTACCCGCTCCTGCCCAGAAGGGGTTAAAGCAGCCCGGGAGAGAGCTGTGGCAGAGAAAAGCTGGGCTGATGGGGAAAGCTGGGCCCCGCTACACACACCCCCCGCTGTAGCCAGTGCAATCAAAGCCCAGTTGGCCCTTATAAGAGGGCTGGGGCCAGAAGCATGGTCAGTCTCTCTCTGCTTGTAGAGAGAGAAGGGCCTGGCTGCTAGGGAGCTGAGCAGGGTACTGGGAGTGGAGCAGGGCTGGGGGGAAGGCTGGAGGAGCTGGGGAGCTCCAGCCTGGAAAACCCGCAGGCTGCGGGCCTAGCTGAGGGCCTAAGACCAGTACCAGGGCTGCAGAGGGGCAGCCCAGCTATAGAGAGAGGCAGCAGGTCCAAACCCCTTTGCCTGTGATGAGTGGCTTATACACTGCAGTCCACCCCAGTGAATGGGGGCTAGATGAGGACTGGCAGTAACCAAGACTGAGGCGAAGTGGGGATAGGTGGTGGGGGTTACCCTGGGAGGGGGAGACCCAGGGCTGTGAGGGGTTACTGCCAGGTGGCAGCACCCCAGACAACAGGGCATCGGGTCCGGGAGGGACCCGGGGGCCAAGCGGTAGCGGGACACCGTCCTGCAGAGTGCGCTCCAATGGCTGGAGAGCTAATTCCCGAGACGACCAGCAGAAGGTGCTGCAACGGTGAGTCCTGCACCTTTACAAGTGGTGGAGAATGCGGGCATAAGCGGTCCGCCCCTGATACAAGGGGCAAGGGCAAGGACTGTGGACTATTGCCCGGATCAGAGACTTGAGAGCCTGAAGATGTGGGACTATTATTGGAGAGCCTGTGTGGTGCGTCTCGCTGAACAGCAAGCAAGGCTGTTACAGCTGTTGCAGGGGAGGGCACATAGGTCTCATTGGGGTCCAGGCACCTTTGGCAGGAGGCCGGTGCCAAGGCAGAGGAACTGTTGGGCCTGTGGGGAACCAGGTCACATGAAGAGGAAGTGCCCCTACAAGACTCACAGGGCCCAGGCGAGCCCTGAAGGAAGGGCTATGCCAGAGACAGACTGTGGACAGACT
This sequence comes from Terrapene triunguis, assembly GCF_002925995.2. Classification (NCBI taxonomy): domain Eukaryota; kingdom Metazoa; phylum Chordata; order Testudines; family Emydidae; genus Terrapene; species Terrapene triunguis. Next base: position 3,653,763 of record NW_020664492.1, on the reverse strand, counting down.
AGAGTGCCCCCTGTGAACCCAACAGGGGGGCTCCAAATGTGTTGGGCCTGTGGGGAACTGGGGCACAGGAAAAGGGAGTGCCCTCAGAGGACTCGCAGGGCCCAGGCTAGTCCTGAGGTGGTCAGGGGTGGGCACTGGCTCTGCCTCCTCTGCCACAAGGGGCACCAGGGAAAGTGGCCTAGCCCCCAGACGAGGAGGGGGAGGCCGGAGGACCAGGCCATGTCCAAGACTGCCCCGAAGGAGGGGGTGGTGATGACCAAGACCCAAAAGAGGGGATTGTCAGGGGCAGGGAGGCCCCAGACAAACCGGGGATCCCATGAAGGAGCTGGAAGGGCTACCATGGGAACCCAAACTATGGAGGAAGGGAGCCGACTACTCCTTGCACTGGAGAGCATGCGCAAGGAGAGGGACTCCCTGGGGGCTCAGCTGAGAGGAATGCTGGGGCGTTAGGGATAGACACCCCCACCCCCCCGTGGAGGGGATCTTGAGGTGGGGTGTGTGTAGCGGGGTGGTTACCCGCTCCTGCCCAGAAGGGGTTAAAGCAGCCCGGGAGAGAGCTGTGGCAGAGAAAAGCTGGGCTGATGGGGAAAGCAGCCACAGCTGTAGCCAGTGCAATCAGAGCCCAGTTGGCCCTTATAAGAGGGCTGGGGCCAGAAGCATGGTCAGTCTCTCTCTGCCTGTAGAGAGAGAAGGGCCTGGCTGCTAGGGAGCTGAGCAGGGTACTGGGAGTGGAGCAGGGCTGGGGGGAAGGCTAGAGGAGCTGGGGAGCTCCAGCCTGGAAAACCCCCAGGCTGCGGGCCTAGCTGAGGGCCTAAGACCAGTACCAGGGCTGCAGAGGGGCAGCCCAGCTATAGAGAGAGGCAGCAGGTCCAAACCCCTTTGCCTGTGATGAGTGGCTTATACACTGCAGTCCACCCCAGTGAATGGGGGCTAGATGAGTACTGGCAGTAACCAAGACTGAAGTGAAGTGGGGATAGGTGGTGGGGGTTCCCCTGGGAGGGGGAGACCCAGGGCTGTGAGGGGTTACTGCCAGGGGGCAGCACCCCAGACAACAGGGCACCGGGTCCAGGAGGGACACGCGGGCCAAGCGGGAGCGGGACACCAGCCTGCAGAGGGTGTTCCAATGGCTGGAGCGCTAATTCCCGAGACAACCAGCAGGAGGCGCTGCAGCAGTGAGTCCCGCACCTTTACAACATAAAAGGATGTTCAGCTGCTGATTCTGACTGGCGCCTGTTCTGTTCCTTCAAGTTCTCTCACCAGTCCTCTTGCTAAGATACTTCTGCCCTTCTTACACCTTCATATTGCACCGGAAAGCCTCTAATTCCCTTAGACTTCAGTCACACAAACTTTCAGACAGACCAGGGAACGAAGAACTAAAACCCACAGCACTGTCGGTGAACACAAAAACCAGTTACTTACCTGCACTGTAACTGTTGTTCTTCGAGATGTGGATGCAGATGTGGATTCCACTCCGGTGCATGTGTGCACAGCACACCATAGCCACAGAACTTTGCTTAGCAGTATCTGTCAGGGCGAGGTTCACACCCTCCAGTCCTCATAGCCCCTCCCCTGACGTTTTAAGGGCCGTGCTGCCCCAACCACGCTCAGTTCCTTCACACCAGAAGTCAAAAGTGGAGACTCCAAAGCAGAGGGGACAGAAAGCGGGTCATGGAATACACATCTGCACCCACATCTCGAACCACAACAGTTTTAGTACAGGTAAGTAACTGGTTTTAATTCTTCGAGTGGTGGTGTAGTGAAGCGGCCTGGCTCCCGACGGCCCCTGAGAAGGAGGAGCCAGAACAGGCACCCAAGTGGGCGGAGCCACCGCCACCTGTTCCCGCCCCCCGGAAGTCAAGGGGCGGGACAGGAAGTATAAAAGCCAGGCCCCAGCGCTCAGTTGGAGCCAAGCGGCCGGAGAGAACAGACGCTCCTGCTCGGGCTCCTGCTGGAACGAGCCTCCCCAGAGCCACGTACCCCGAGGTGGGCTGGCCGAGCCTCCCCAGAGCCACGTACCACGAGGCGGACTGGCCGAGCCTCCCCAGAGCCACGTACCCCGAGGCGGACTGGCCGAGCCTCCCCAGAGCCATGTACCCCGAAGCGGACTGGCCGACCCTGCCCCGAGTGCGGTATCCCGAGGAGCGGCCCGAGAGTTCCCCTGCCCCGAGCCCGGAGGAGCGGCCCGACCTAGACAGCCCTCAGCGAACCGAGGAGCCCATGGTGTGGGACCCCGCTGCCGAGCCCGGCGAGGAACAGGTACCTATGGAGGAGGAGGAGATGGGAAGTAGCCCGGGGATAGCAGACCCCGAACCCATGTCAGTGTGTTGCGGTCAGCATCCCCACTGACCCCGTGGCAGACAGACTGCTGCGGATAGGGCCCCGGGCTGGAACACAGTGGAGTGGGTGGGCCTGTGTTCCCCCCTGCCACCCCACGCTGGGTGGCAGTCTCTCCTCCTCCCTGCCTAGGGCAAGGACTGCCCCAAAGCGCTCAGCTCCTGCTACCAGGACCGGAGCCCTTGAACTATTGTTTGCTGCCCCGCCCGGACTAAGGGCCTGGGCTACCTGACTTTG
>NW_020664492.1:3612085-3651182 GCF_002925995.2 Terrapene triunguis | reverse complement strand
GCCCCGCCCGGACTAAGGGCCTGGGCTACCTGACTTTGTTGACGGCCCCGCCCGGACTAAGGGCCTGGGCTACCTGACTTGGTTTCTGCTCAGTCCCTGCCACAAGGGCCTGAGCCCCTTGAACTATTGTTTGCTGCCCCGCCCTAATTGAGGGCTTGGGCTCCCTGACTTTGTTTGGGCTCAGCTCCTACAGCAAGGACCTGAGCCCCTTGACCCCTGGTTTATTGCCCGCCCGGACCAAGGGCCTGGGCTCCCCCTATTGTCTTACTACTGCTCAGCTCCTGAGGTAAGGACTGAGCTCAGAGATTAGTGTTCTTGCCCAACCCCTGAGGCAAGGACTGGCACCCAAAATCCCTAACCCTAAGTGTTAGGTGCCCCGCCCTGACTGAGGGCCGGGGCTTAGCTATTCGCGGTATTGGCTCAGCCGGTAGGAAGGTTCTGAGCCCCTCGGACCCTTGTGTGTGGCCCCGCCCTGAGCTAGCGTTTGGGCCTATCTAACCTTGTGCTTTTGTTTAGCCCCTGCCTGAGGGGCGGAACCCCGAGACTTTCGGAACCCCGAGACTTTCGGAAACCGAGGACCGATTTGGGGCCGCGTAGTGAGGCGGCCTGGCTCCCGACGGCCCCTGAGAGGGCCCAGCTCCCGCACCGGACTATTACAGGTGGCAGACATGAATTCTACTCAGGTGACTCGCAAGCAATACTCGTACGAGGTGGGGCTCAGAGTCTATTTAAACAGGGCTGCAGAACTGCCTTTCCAAAGTCTGCATCTGACCTTGATGAAGTCATAATAGCATCGTGTCTGGTAAACATATGTTCAGTAGACCAGGTAATGGCCCTGCAAATATCCAGTGTAGAAACGTCACTGAGAAACACAATAGAAACTGCTGGGCCATTGTTGAATGAGCTACCCATCTCTGTGGAGGTGCAATCTGAGCTATCCAGTACACCACCATAATGCAGGACGCGATCCATCTGGAAGTTGTCTGTGTGAAAACAACCCTGACCCTTCATCCAATCTGTGTAGGAGACAAAAAGTTGAGGCGATGAACAAAATGATTTATTCCTTTCCAGACACAACGCCAAGTGTTGTCTCGCATGCAATGTATGAAGGCACTGTTCATCTGCATTTGAGTGGGGGGGGGGAGAAGGGGAAGAATATAGGTAAGTACGTTGTTCGGTTAAGATGAAACTGTGAAACCACTTTAGACAAAAAATTTGGATATGGACTTAGGGCCACTCTGGCTTTGAAAGACTGCATCTATGGAGGCCCTGCCATTCGAGCCTGCAGTTTGCCAGGCAGCAGTGGACAGGACGGAGAACGCTGCCCCTGAGCTTTAATATGCACCATGCAGGTTCCCAGATGGCTGAGGAGGTGGTATCTGCTACTCAGCTTCCTGGGTTCATCAGTAATCTCCCTGGACTCCAGAGATTACTGATGAACCCAGGAAGCTGAGTAGCAGATACCGCCTCCACAGCCGCCCTGGAACCTCCATGGGGCATAACAAATAAGCAAAAACTTCCCCGGCTGAAGCTGTCATCTTCTTAAAGGAGTGGCAAATGGAGCACATCTTTAATATGCCCCTCTTTTACCCACCAAGTGTGGGGGTCGTTATTCAGAATAGCTACTCCACATGAAGGACAGTGTTTAAAATGGTGCAGGCATAACACCAGGTAAATACTAAAAATTAGTAACTAACTACTAAATTAACTAACTACATAATTACAAGGGTACTACTAACTAAATGAACAATTTACAAAAGCTCAGCCGTGCGGTAAAACCCACACAGGAAGGTCTGACTCAGGCTGTGGGTGATGACAGAAGGAAATGAGGATGGGTGAGGCAGTGCTGCCCCTAAATATGAGGGCAGAGGGTGCAAGTACTGCCTTGACGAGAACTGCTAAGCAATTTTCTCTGGCTCTAATGTGCCCAGAGCACCAAAGCCAGAGGGGAATACATGTCTGCAACTAGTCCAAGAAGGACTTCTATTAACACACAGAATTACCTTAAACTGTTACCAAAGATAAGAGCTTCTCTAAACCAAAGCACAACTGCCCTGCTGTGCAAGACACTTTGTGATACCAAGAGTTGCTTGTTTAGCACACAGCTTCCAGAGCCCTCACAGTAAATCTATACAGTCTTACTGATGACAATGTTGTTACTTCATGGAGCCCAGAGAGGGTGGGATAACTTAACAGCTCATTTCAATTTGTTGTTGTTTCTACACTTTAAATAAGTAGTTGCAGCCTTTACCTAAATAAGGTCTTAGGGGGGCCAAAGTCACCATGGCCCTGCACTTCAGGTAGTCATTTACACCAGTGCAAAGAAGGCGTCTCACACTACTGAATCAGAAGCGTGCCTTTTCACACCCACTGTGCTGTGGGGTGAATGACTCTACAAGGTGCAGGCAAATGGTGAATGGAGCCCAGGCTTCCTAACTTTAGGCTCCTATGTTTTAAAAATTTGGCCTCAAGGTTTAAAATTTCCTGGCACCAGAACGGTGTACATTTCTACTATATTTCTGGAGGAAATTCATGGTGGTGTGGAGGGCTGATACAAAGCACTTCATGCCACTTCAGCAGGTCTGTGCATGGGGGAGGTCACAGTGGAACAGTGACTAGAATCCAGCATACTAGAAACACATGGAAGGAAGAATAAAACAGGGCGGAGTCACCCAGCAGGGTTCAGTACTACACAATTCATTCTTATTTATATTGTTATCTATTTCTGTCAGGTTCTGCTGTATCTTCTGCTAGCATAGGTCTATTTATTGTTATTTAAAAGCAAAGGATAGGACAAGGAAGTTTTAAAACTGAATTTTTAACAGCTGAAAGGAAGAACTTTGCAGTGTTCTAGATGAAGGGGATTTGGCTCTGAATGATTTGCAGTCCCTTTCCCTTAGGGCACACAAAGTCTTTTTTCAGGTACAACAGCTTTCCTGGGACGATACATAATAAATATCTTCACCTTCCTCCTGACACACATGCAGCTCCAGCTCCAGCCTCTGAGATTCAGGAAAGGATAAGCTCTTAATTCCCTGAAGCCAAATCAGGACATACACAAGTCCCTCTTGTTCCAATTCCCAGCTTTTTAGCAGTCTCCTCAGCTCCCAGTTCTCTTCAGAATTCCTTTTACAGTTCTCACATTCAGTCAGTCTGTGTCTTTGTAGCATTCTTAAACAGAGGGAGGGAAAGGAACATGTAGGCACAAAAACAGTTCCTTGCAGAACTGAACTGGACTGTAATACAGGAGGAATTAAACAGGATACAATCCTTTGTCTTTATACAGTAGTTCATGGCTTCCTATCCCCACCCTATACTTCTCAAAGGGGCTACTGGCTGCACCTTCATGGGCCTTTCATGGCCACTGATTTCCCACAGCTCTTTAGGAGCTCAGCTCACTCCGAATCCCTTCAACATAATATGAAAAGTAGGGACTTGTGAGAACTGATGTGAAAGTGGACCTGCCCATATACAATTCTTACAGATATAAAAAATGAAATTGATGGCAGCTTATGAAACACATCTGTCTTTTCACATAGTGAAAGTTTTTTCCAGTGGAGGGACCCTGATATCCTGAGGGTCATCTAGGACATAGTCCCAAATTGCTAGGTCTGCTCCCTGCCTTTAAGGTTCTCTGTTGAAACTGTTACCCGCACATGCCAGGGCACCCCACCCTTACCCAATTCCTAGGGCTTGAGGCGAAAGGCACCTACCCATACCCAGCTCCTAGAGCTCAGGGCATAATCTTCTGCAGGTTTGCAGGGCCTTTTACCAGTGAAAGAGGGTTACACAGTAATATCCGTAACCTCTATTTATTAACAGTACCAAAATAGAATGTACATACTAAGCATACAATGCTCACCACTCCCAATAAGTCAGATGAACTTTTCTTGGTGGCCAGTCAAGATTAGATCGTCCGGGGCTCCAGCTTCTGCACAGTATGATTGGCAGAGTGTTGAGGTCTGGCAGCTTTGATCTTGGGCTGTATCCCAGAGTTAGATTCCAAAGAACTTCCTTTTGGACTCCAGTTTATACAGTTAAAACTCGGATCCTTCTTCACTCTACCTTAACCCATCGTAAAACCAAAGTACCACAAAACAGTATTTTTCACCAATACTAGCCCATTACAAAACAATTCCTTAATCAATCATATCCACCTTAGTTGATTTAAATCTTGCAAAATTAGTTATGCAACAAACAGAAACAAAGAATCAGAGACCATACAGATAAACAATAGAGAAGTAGGGACCATAAAGGTAAAACGATAGAGAAGTATAGATTTGACAATCACAACTGATAAGTGATTCCTTGCCAGACAGAATGCTATCAGACAAAGTTTTCTTTAAACATCTTAAGATCTGTATCTTTATCTGGTGATGCTGGCTACTATTAGGACAGAAGCGCCTTCTTAATAGCCCGATATTACATTGTTTTGATGGAATGTGAGGATGTGGCTCTCTGCTTCTTAGCTCATGGCTGCTCCTGTCCTGCTGAAAAAAGCCTCAGACCTTACAATACATGCATTCAGATTTCTACCTTCTTATCACTGACACCCACTGGCCAGGCTAGAGCTGCAACCATGTCAGAGAAGCCACAATAGAACAGCTAATGATGCAATTTGGTACTCCACCTACCATGTAATGTTTATTTTCTTTATTCTAAAATTTATTATAAAGCATATTAAATTTATAATGTCACTAGTAATACTTCTCCAGCTCCAGAAACACCAGTACTGAGAATACAAACTTAGGGCATTCCATGCAGAAGCCTCAAAATCAACCTCTCCGCCCCAAGCCATGGATGTTATATAGTATCTAAAAGCAAATAAGAGAACCTCAGCTGGCAATTCTTACTGGCTTTTATAAAGCTCCCTTCAAATTCTCTCCCTACTCTTGTCACTGAGCTCCCACTGTTTTCTTCCACTTTCAATCTCCACAGAAAATGCTCCTGAATTCACTAATGCTTAAGTTAAACAATCCTTTAAACAACTATAGTGCCATTATGATTCTAACCTAGGTGGATTATAACTTAAATCCAAGAAGGTGATTGTGCTTGCTAGCTCCTTCATTCTAGCACGTCTCTCATAGAAAATGTAATAAACACCCATTACATGGTCACTAAACAATAACACCCGTGAAGCAGCACCTAATAGGGAGGACAGAACAAACCATCCCCCAACCTCTGCAAAAACCAATTGGAGGAGGAAAAGGGCCACTTTTGCAGCATTATCTTTCCTCTGTCCTTGATCCCACAGAAACCCCTGGGGGTGTCAATGGGACTCAGGGTGAGAAAATAAGAACGGCTATACTGGGGCAGACCAATGGTCTCTCCAGCCCACTATCCTGTCTCTGACAGTGGCCAGTGCCAGAGCTTCAGGGGGAGTGTACAGAACAGGGCAATTTTGGAGTGATCCATGCCTGTCTTGCCCTCCCAACTTCTGGCAGTCAGAGGTTTAGGCTCTCTGCAAGCCTGGGGTTACATCCCTGACCATGATGGAACTGTCCTCTATGAACTTATTCAGTTCATTTTTTAACCCAGTGCACAGATGGAGAGCGGGGCTGGCCAGGCATGGAAGGACTTGGCTGGAAAAGGGAAGCCACAGTCTTTGTTGGCTTGTTTCCCCAGACATGCTTTTCCCCCAAGTTCATGCTGACTGTGGCAACGTTAGTGCACATGGTTCCTCCTCTCTGATGTGCTTCCACACCCTGGAGGTGGATTCTGGGGGAAGTGAGCAGCAAGGCAGCCTGGCAGCTGGGGTTTCTCTGCACTATGTGCAATATAATCATGTGTATGGATGCAAGATGGGCATTAGCGCTACAGTTGGATGCATCTCCTACAGCACCAAGTTTTTTTAAGTTCTGCCAAGTCCTTTACGGTAAGGAGGTTTGGCATCCCCTGCACCTTGTCAGCACAAGATTCTCTCTGTCTTCTAGTCACAGCTTTCACAGCCAGAAAGATTTCACTTTGTGGACAAGAGAGGTAACAGCTGCCCATGTCCTGCCCGATCATCACTCTGCTAAACTCTGTTCCCAGATCATTCACAGTTTATCCCTGCTATTGAGCTCCAGGCACAGCGTGTATGTCTCCGTAATGTCATGGTATCTGCCTAGGGAGAGGCAACAACATTTATTTTCTCTATATCACCATCTGGTGTCTGCTGGTGGAACAACAGGTTAGCAAAATGAATCATATACGTGTAAGACTGGAAGAGACCTCTTGAGGTCTTCTAGTCCAGTCCCCTGCACACAAGGCAGGGCTAAGTATTATCTAGGCCAGTGATACTTGGACTGAGGCTCATGAGCCACAAGTGCCTCTTTAATGTTTCTCCTGCGGCTCTTTGCAGAAGGATATTAAAACAGTGTGTGATTTAATTATTAACCAATCAGGATGCTTTTACTATGTTGTAATTCTCCTAGTTTGTTTATGTAGTTAGCAAAATAATCTTAGCCCTGCATAAAGGGATCCAGACTCAACGCCTGAAAAAAAGCTTCACAGGACCAGACTTCTCTGGCTCCTGGCACTTACTACTAAGGGGACTGACTGGGCTTTAGAACCCAATGACCCCACACACGTTGTTGCTGAATTTGGAAACTAGTAAACCCTCGGTTGCTGGCTGCACATACCATTGCATATTATCAGAACTCTGTACTATGGACGACTCTTTGGAGACAAGATGTGCCTGAAATTGTGCTGCTTGAACATTGGCCAACATTTGTCTCCTTCTTTAATGTTATGTCTTCATCGATTTTAAGAGACTGACAAACTGATCATAACACAAACACTATGGAAAAGGAAAGAAAGAATTACAACACATACAAAAGACTGGGTAGCTGCACCACTTTTCCTGATACATGACAGACGCACACGTGCACACACCATCCCAACAATCCCAAGCAGCTCTCATTTACAAAGCTTTCACATGACGTAAATCCCTAGCATAGTATACGTCATTCTTGTTACCTGAAATTGGGCCAGCTAGTAAGCTTAGGGAGGACTAATGACCCACCAGAGTTTGGCAGAAAGCAGCACGTTTATTATGCTGATAGCTAAGCTCAAAAGAGGTGGGGGGTCACACTCACACTTGCATACTCATGCTCCTAGGACAGGCACAGCACTGGAGATGTCAGGATCCTTCAAGGTAAGTGTCCCACAGCACAGCGATGGATGGTGTGATGAAGGTAAGTCTTCCCGAGGCACGATGGAATGCAACACAGCGAACCACTGGCCAGGCGATCTGGGCAAAGGGCCTTCACGGGAGGTAAAAGCTTGTGAGTGCCCTTTTGAGCACATGGCCCCTTCCCCTTTTAAGGACCTGCTTCTCATGGCCTGCGACTAGAGATGACTTGGCCGCATCTGGTTGGTCACACACCACCTCGGGCAGTGTCCATGCACTGGGTGTGGGATCACTGCCTAATTGGAGTGTCATGGCCTGCGACTAGAGATGACTTGGCCGTGTCTGGTTGGTCACACTCCACCTTGGGTAGTGTCCATGCATTGGGTGTGTGAGAGCTGCCTAATTAGACTCCCAGACATCTTGTCTACCAGGGAGCTTTTCTGATCTTCCAGCTGTTCAACCAGCCCATTCATCCCACAAGCATTCCAGGAGGGAGGGGGAGGGGGAAAGCCACTTCACAGGTATTCAGAGAGGGAGAGGAGACAAAAGGGTGGGGGAAAGTATAACAGACCTTTTGAGCATACTGGTTATACACAGCATAGTTATACAGAGCATACAGATCACTGCTGCTCCTACAACAGAAACCAGGGTCAGGGGACAGGCCATGGAACAGAACTGTGGTCAGAGGCTGTGGACAAGCCAAAGCAGGATCATAGTCAAATTCAGAAAGCAGGCCAAAGGGGGTTGGAATCAGACTAACTTGTAGCTCTAGCAAGGTCAGAGAAATGGCTGTATCCAGGCCTTGCTCAAGGATAGGCTGCTGCAGCAAGCTGGAATCACTGTGTAACCCTTCTGCCCATCAGAGTTGGCAGCAACAAGGGCCGGGTTCAGTATCTAGGGGTTCCGTTTCAATAACGCAATGCAAAACCGGCTCGAGCCCCCACCCAGTGACCTGGGACAATTACATACCACCCCCCTGGGCGCCTCTAAGAGGCAATACTTCCCCTCTCCCATGCACAAAGTCTGAGTGTAGCAAAAGCCTTTTAATAAAGGAGGGAAACAATGTGGCATTATGTTGGGGAAACATCACAAACAGGATTCATAACACAAACCATGAGCAAAAGACCCACCCCCAAGTAAGTTTGGCAGTGTCCTTTTCCCCTCAGGGTCTTAAGTCCAGCAACCCAATAGTTACTCCACCCACAGTTTCTGTCCTTGGTCAGTGCAGCCCCCGGAGTTCAGAAGTTCATCTGCAGGGAGAGGAGCAGGGGGAGGTATGGGGGACATCTTACATGCTCTGTTGCTCGGGTTGACGGCTGATTGCCATGCCTCTCTGCGGGATTCTGCTGCAGTCTTCCCTGCCAACTGCGCCTCTCCACCAGCTGCCCTGCTATCCCCTCCTCTCCACTAGCCGTCCTGCTAGCCACTCACCAACTTGTCTTCAACCCTCCCCCCCAGCGCTTAGTAACTTCAGCTCTTTAGTGATTTCAGCTGTTAGTGGGGGGTGGGCCTCAGAGCTGATGCACTCAGAACCACTAGCTCAAAGTAGGTCTAATGCTTAGACCTAGGAATCAGTGATTTCAGCTCTGCAGCACCTAACAAGACTCCTGAGTCAAAATTAGCTCTATTATTACACCATGGAAAGAGGAGGGGTCAAAGTGGTGTTTGGGGCCTCAGAAGGGGCCCACTCTACCAGGTACAAATACCTGTCCCAGCCTCTCTCAATTCACTGGGCTTTGGAACCCATGTGCCTTGCCTAGCAAGTGCTACTTAGTTGAGGGCAAGTCCCTTTGTCATAAAATGCCAAGTAAAGTTCTGCTGTCCTTGATTCACATAACCAGGATAACAACCCTTTATTACTCCTGCCCCAATAACAAAGAGACTGGGGATCCCACAGCAGCCAAAGTGACCATTTGGGCAAGCAGTCCCATCATGCTAGGCAGGGTGAGTGTACCCATGCAAACAAAATCAGCCCCTGAAGTTCTTTTCCACAGCTCACCACCAGATGTCAGAGTAGAGCTCATTCTGACTCTGCTTACAACTGCAAACTCTACTTATGGAACAAGTCAGTGCAGCTGAGTTGCTGAAGCATACCTGAGCGATGAGTCCCTGCAGGCTCTGTTGAAGGGGTGAGTCATGGCAGCTGAGTGAGCAACCTTGGTGTGGCTGCGGGTTTGCCTCAGACCAACTGCCAGAAGCCAGGACTGGATGACAGAGGATGGATTGCTTGAAATTGCCCTGTTCTGTTCATTCCCTCTGAAGCACCTGGCATTGGCCACTGTCGGAAGACAGGATGCTGGGCTGGTGGAGCATAGGCCTGACCCAGCATGGCCGTTCTAATGTTCTTGTAAAATCCACCCTAGATTCATGGAGAATTTTTTTTTGTATTATCATCTTTTCCAAAGCCAAGCCACATCCACCTGTAAGAAATAGACAAGTTTTGAAAAGATATTTTTAGTGCTTTCTATTACATTGTTTATGTCAGGCTAGTAACTGAGTTCCCAGTATGATCCTAATCTGGGATGATCCTATTTGGAATTGATCAAACTAACTTATTTGACAAGGTTAGCCTCTTTTTCTCTTTGCAACTCATGAAAAGTTCATGGCTTTTACCAATCTTCGAGCTGGTTGAGTAATGTGTTTATATTAACACATTGGAGATAGACTGTTGGTGCTGAATATTTAATCAATTGTACTGTGGCATTAGGGGTATCCAAAAAACAATGAGGTGAGACCACACCATTGAAAAAATCCAACCAACTTTATTGCAGTCAGAGCCCTCGAACCCACAGCAGCACCTGCCTCCTCCAGCACAGATGAAAGCGCCAACCTCTAAAAAGAATTCCTCCAGCCTCTCTCAGACCCACACCCCCCGCAACCCAGCTTTTGAGAGAGGGGAAGCCTATTAAAATACATTATTGGCAATTAATAATTCCTTTGTTCCTGGTCCTGTATGTCTTCTGGGTGTTGTTTCTGTTCCCTGACTGGACAACATAACCTACTAAACTGCACCCACTTCCATCCAAAATTAACTGAATTTTGCCCCTTGATTAAATGCATCTGTTCCTGCCCTGATGTCAACTTTCCGACAACATCCAGGCCAACATCACTGCCATTGTGCAATGTCTGTGAACAGTAATAAGGAAGGGGAAGAGACTGTTCACCAAATTCTAACCCAAACTGCAAGACTCAGGGTCTGTGAACAGGTTCTTACACTATTTGACCAGATCTGGTAATGATGGTGAATGGCTAGTTATTATGTTGGTTCTAATGTTCCTGGATCAGATCCTGCTCTATTCCCAGTCCCCCTGCGCTATCCCAGAAGCACAGAGGGGAGTTAATAGCTGTTCCTGGGTTGGCCAGCATAGGTGATGTGCTGGGGGCATTTAAGAAGGCTCATAGCCCCAGGGGGGTGTTACTGCCAGGGCAAGATAGAGCAGCCCTTAGATTGTTCTAACTTGTGTTGGAAGCCTTTGCACATACCTGATGCTGGGTCTTTTGAGAGCATCCTGGAGAATCCTCATTTTCCTGCCCCCAACAAAGCCCTATACATTAAGGATTGCAAATTCGACATGTTACCGTAACTGCTGGTTTGATGCCCAAAATGCTAACTGGACTGCAGAAGGCCATTGTATTTCTAACCCCAAACATTCAAAAATCATAAGCCAGGCCCTCAAAAAATCGTGAGATTTAAAAAAAAAAGTGTTGGGCCTGTGCTTATGAGCCTTTAGAGTTAACACATCTTCAGGCTTTTCTCTGCAGCCATGAGAGCTATTTTTAAAAAATGAAAGCTGAGATTCTCACATAACCACCTGACTCCAGGAGCTGGAGCTTCACGAAAAAAAAACCAGTTACCCATCTTTTGTAACTGTTGTTCTTCAAGATGTGTGCTCATGTCCATTCCACTGTAGGTGTGCGCGTGTCCACGTGTGCAGCCATCGGAGACTTTTGCCTTAGCGGTAACTATATGGCCAGCAGTGGCACCCCCTGGAGCATTGCACTCACGGCGCAGTATATCAGGCGCTGCTGGCCCTGCGCCCTCTCGGTTCCTTCTTGCCGACAACTCCAACAGAGGGGCAGGCGGGCGAGTATTGGAATGGACATGAGCAATACATCTCGAAGAACAACAGTTACAAAAGGTGGATAACCGTTTTTTCTTCTTCGAGTGCTTGCTCGTGTCAATTCCATTGTAGGTGTCTCACAAGCAGAATCCACAGTGGTGGGCTCGGAGTTCCCAGTCTTGCAGATTAGAGTACTGCTCTGCCGAAAGCAGTGTCACCCTAAGCCTGCTGGGTCAGCGCACAGTGCAAACCAAACACGTGGACAGATGACCAGGTGATAGCTCAACAAATTTCCTGGATCGGCACCTGAGTGAGGAAAGCAGCTGATGACGCCTGTGCCCAAGTTGAGTGGGCCATCACAATCGCTGGCAGGGGCATCTTCACCAGCTCATAGCAGTAGCGGATGCAGGCTGTGATCCAGGACGAGATTCTCTGGGTGAACACCGGGCAACCTTTCATCCTGTCTGAGACAGTGACGAACAGTTGTGTCGACTTGTGGAATGGCTTCGTTCCTTCTATGTAGAAGGCTAGTGCCCGCCTGATGTCCAGGGAATGCAGCCTGCATTCCTCATTCGTTGCATGAGGCTTCGGGCAGAAGACCAGAAGATATATGTCCTGACCAGTATGGAACTGGGAAACAACCTTGGGCAGAAAGGCCGGGTGCAGGTGAAGCTGGATTTTGTCCTTATAGAAGACCGTATAAGGGGGCTCAGACATGATCTTGGACATCCTACGGGCAGAGGTTATAGCGACCAAAAAGGAGACCTTCCAGGAGAGAAGCAGAAGGGAGCAGGATGCCAGGGGCTCAAAGGCGGGGGTCCCATGAGCCTGGACAGCACAAGGTTCAGATCCCCAGGACCTGAGGGTAAAGGTGCTCCAGACCTTCCAGGAAATGCGCCGTTATGGGATGGGCGAAGACCGACCTGCTGTGAAATGGGGGATGGAAGGCCGAGATGGACACTAGGTGCACCTTTACCAAGGACAGCGACAGGCCCTGGAGCTTCAGAGATAGCAGATAGTCCAGGATAACTTGCAGGGAGCCCTCCTCCGCCCGGACACGGTAATCCGAGGCCCAACACGTGAACCGCTTCCATTTTGCTACATAGGTAGCCCTGGTGGAGGGTTTCCTGCTGCCAAGCAGGACCTGCTGGACACTGGCAGAACACTGCCACTCCTCCCTGCTCAGCCACACAGAAACCAGGCCATGAGGTGCAGTGCCTTCAGGCTCGGATGCAGCAGGTTCTGGTAGACCTGGGACAGAAGATCCAGCCAAAGCAGCAGCTGTAATAAGGTGGCTGCCAACAGACTCAGGAGAATGGCAAACCGGTGCTGACAAGGCCAGGCCAGGGCTATGAGGATGACCGAAGCTTTGTCTTGCTTCACTTTGAGCAGGACTCTGTGGATCATCCTGGACTATCTGCTATCTCATGAGCGCTCCAGACCGCGGGATCTGGAAGGCATCTGACAGGGAGCCCTTGTCCCTGCCTAGCAGTGAACAGAACACGTGGCACTTCCTGTTCTGTCTGGATGCAAACAGGCCCACCTGGGGAGTCCCCGACCTGTGGAAAACTAGGCTGACCACCTCCGGGTGAAGCAACCACTCATGACGAGACGAGAAGGCCCTGCTGAGGTGATCCGCCAGGACGTTCTTGGCTCCAGACAAGTGGGCAGCCACCAAGTGAATGTCGTGCCACACACAAAGGTCCCAGAGGCTGAGCACTTCCTGACAGAGGGCCAAAAACCTGGCGCTGCCCTATTTGTTGATGTAGTACATTGCAGCCATATTGTCCATCAGGACCTGCACCACCTTGCCTTCCAAGTGGGGCGGGGAAGTCTGGCATGCCAGGTGAACAGCTCTGAGTTCCCTGACATTGATGTGAAGGGCCAGGTCGTACAGCAGCCAACGGCCCTGGGTGCTGAGGTCGCCCAGATGGGCCCCCCAGCCCAGGTCCGACGTGTCCGACACCAGGGTGAGTGAGGGTGATGCGAAAGGGACATCCTGCAGCACCATCCTGGGATCCCGCCACCAGTCGAGTGATGAAAGGACGTGGCTCGGCACCGTGACTACTCAGTCCAAGGGTTGCCTGCTGGGAATGTAGACCAAGGCCAGCCACATTTGTAGGGGCCTCAGATGAAGCTGCATGTGGCTTACTACGTAGGTGCATGCTGCCATGTGGCCCATCACTTGCAGAGACGTGTGGGCCGTGGTGAGCGGTTAGCTCTGTATATGGGCAATCAGGTCCGACATGGCTTGAAAATGTCCCGGCCCACCTAGAATCGAGAACCGTGCCGATGAACTCTATGCGTTGAACCGATGCTAACATGGATTTTTCTATGTTTACTGGGAGGCCCAGGTCTGAGCAGGTAGAGCGCACCAGATTGAGGCTCCTCTGGACGTCCTCCGGAGACCTGCCCTTGATGAGTCAAGATACAGGAAGATCTGGACCCCTCAACGCCTCAGGTAAGCTTCCACTGGAGCTATGCACATTGTGAACACCCTGGGGGCCGAAGACAGGCCGAAAGGCAGTGCTGTAAACTGGAAATGGCGCTCTGACACCAAAAAATGCAGGAAACGCCTGTGCCCCGGGAATATGGACAAATGGAAGTAAATGTCCTTCAAGTCGAGAACGGCGTACCAGTCCCCCGGATCCAGGGAGGGGATGATGGAAGCCAGGGAAACCATGTGGAACTTCAACTTCTTGAGAGATTTGTTGAAGCCCCACAGGTCTAGGATAGGCCTGAGCCCCACTTTTGCCTTTGGGATTAGGAAGTAGCAGGAGTAGAACCCTCTTCCTTGAATATATCTTGAGGGACCTCCTCCACAGCCCCCATGAAAAGGAGGTTTTCTACCTCCCGAACGAGGAGATGCTCATGAGATGGGTCCCTGAAAAGGGACTAGGAAGGGAGTGGGGGCAGGAAGGAGGGGCGGCCAAAAATTGAAGGGTATAACCTGAGCCACTATGTCCAGGACCCAACGGTCCGAGGTGACCTGTGACCAGGCCAAATGGAAAGGGAAAAGGCAGTTGAGGAACTGGCAGGCAGGATCCGGGTAATTGGCTGTTGCGTTGCTCCAGGGCGCACCCTCAAAATGAGGACTTCTGGCCCCCTTGGTGTTTCTCTGGGCCTGGCTGCACCAGAGACCTTGATGACGAAGGGTGGTGATGGCTAAACCCTGTGTCCCTTCTCCTCGCAGGCCCCTGCCAAGGTTGCCACTGCCCAGGAGGTGGGGGAGGCCAGAAAGCTGCCTCAACAACTGAGGCCGGGGCATCCCCAGGGAGCAGAGGGTCGCCTTTGTGTCCTTCAGGCCGTGCAGACACGCATCCGTCTGATTGGAAATCAGGCCAACACTGTCAAACAGAAGGTCCTGGATCGAGGCCTGCATCTCCTGGGACAGGCTGGCGGTCTGGAGCCAGGAGTTGCGCTGCATGACCACCACCAAGGCAACCACTCGGGTACCTGAATCAGCGGCATCCCAGGCCATCTGAAGAGAGGACCGGGCAGCTGTGGTCCCTTCCTCCACTAGGGTGGTAAACTCTTGGGTCACTTCCTGGGACATGGAGTCCTTGAACTTGAGGAGAGAGTCCCATAAGCTGAAATTTTAGCAGCCCAAGAGGGCCTGGTGATTCGCCACCCGAAACTGTAGGCTACCCGTAGAATAAATCTTTCGATCAAATAGATTGAGTCTTTTTACCTCTTTATACTTAGGGGTGGAACTGGTGGGCCCCTGTTTGTCCCGTTCGTTGGTCGCTGACACAGCCAATGAACCTGGTGGCGGATGAGTATATAGGTACTCGAACCCCTTTGCGGGGACGAAGTACTTCTTTTCTGCCCTTTTTGAGGTGACCGAGATGGAGGACGGGGTCTGCCAGATAGCCTTGGTGATATTCTGGACCCCTTCATGGACCAGGAGCACAACCCTGGCCGGGCCAGACGCAAACAGCACATTAAAAAGCATATCCATCTGCTCCTCCATCTCCTCTACTTTGAGGCCCACATTATCCGCCACCATACAGAGGAGAGCCTGATGCTTGTGGAAATCGTCCGGTGGGCTAGCTCTGATGGTCCCGCTACCACCCTGTCTGGTGAGGAAGATGATGACTGGGCGGCCGGGTGGGCCTCTATAGTGTCCCCACCCACCAGGGAGAGCAGACTAGGGGTGGGTACTGACTCCTCACCTGAAGCAGTCGCTGGTGCATCCTGCACCGGGCCCGGCACTGCAGGTGCCGAGGGCACAGCCTGTGGTCTGTCTGATGTGGCAACTGAGGGCTGGTGGGAGTGGGGTACCGGCATTACTGGGACACCCCAAGTGTTCCAGTAAGGCCATTGGGTCGGCCACTGAGTCTGGTGCCAGGTCGGCACCAATGCCAGTGATGCGCCCTCCGGAGTCCACTCACGTTGTCTGGGCGAGGGACTGAATTGTGCCTCCAAGCCCGAGAAGTCATCTCCCGCTGGTGACTAGTGCAGAGCTGTGGAGGCTCTGGTGGCTCACAGTCACCACCGGAGAATGGTACCAGGACCGAGGTCTCGGTGATGGTGATCAATGGCGGGACGAGGACCGGTACTAGCATGAGCAATGCCGCCTGGGTATACTTCTGCACGACGATGGGTATCGAGAGTGCGGTGCCAGTGACTTGCGGCGACAAGCTGGAGACCTGGGCCGATGCGGAGACCAAGAACATGGCGACCCTTAGCTCTGTCTTGGCTCTGGAGACTGGCGGCTCTTGCCTGACTTGTGCGAGGCCTTTCTGGCGAGCTTGCCCTTGCAGGGAGCCATAGCCAGGTCCCTTGCCGCACGCAGCGGAGGCACTGTGGACTCTCCTGGCGCTGGGCCGTCGAAGGGTGCCTGTTGCACCATTTGTTTAGGCCCTTTACTGCTCTCTGGAGTCGGTGGCGGGTCCTTTCTGGGGGAGGAACCCCCCGTGGCCGAGCCCTTTGACGGGTCCGCAGTGGGCGTAAGGCCCGAACAGGGTCCCTTGCCCGGAGCCCCTTGGTCGGGCTTGGCTGGTGCCATCTTCTTAGGCTTCTTTTTTGGCACCGGTGACAGGGATCGGTATTGGGAGGACCCTGGCGCCAGAGGCTCACTACGCACCTAGGGTGAAGCGCTGGGTGCCAGTTTGGGCCGCGCTGGCTCCGAAGCTGGATGCTGGGCTGCCTGCATCAGGAGGGCCCTGAGGCAGATGTCGCGCTCCCTCTGAGTCCAAGGACGAAAGTTCTGACAAATACGGCAGCGCTCCTTTATATGGGTTTCCCCGAGGCACTGTAAACAGCTCTTGTGCATAGGCCTGTTACACAACAAGCAGGGCATGAAACCTGGAGATCAGGGCATGGCACCCAGGGGCTAAGTCCCCACTGTGACACTATCTAACTAACACTTAACGGGTATTTACTACTAACTAACAACACAAACTATTTACAGAGAAGCACAAAGCTAAACAGCCAAGGAAGACGCTGACCACTTGCGAAGCAAAGGACAGAGGCGCTCCAACTGACCACGGGTGGTAAGAAGGAACTGAGAGGGCTCAGGACTGGTGGCGCCTGATATACTGCACCCTAAGCGTGGCGCTCCAGGGGGGCGCCACAGCCGGCCCTAGGGGTACCGCTAAGACAAAAGTCTCCGACAGCACGCACATGGGCGCATGCACACCTACCATGGAATCGATATGAGCAAGCACTCAAAGAAGAACAAAGTATCCCAAGACTTGTGATAAAATCACACTAGTTGGCAACATGGAAGTTTGTAGCATCCACAACATCCTCTGACAGACCCTCCCCTTTGAAGGTTATATAGGCTCAAGAGCTGGAATAGTAGTAATCTTCCTTCCCTTGAGCATACAGGCAAATACAATATAGAGAAGACTCAAATGAATTTCCACTATAGTCCTGAGGATAGTGGCAGCTAGTGGTTGTCTTTATTCAGCACTTTGACATAATAGGAGTCTTTGTTTTACAAATTCCATTAGTCTATGTAGATTCATTGGTTACTCAGATTCACTGAACACTGTGCTATCAATTCCTTTAATTGCCGTAAATTTTCCCTTAACTGATCAGAAGTAGGATGTCACTTCTAATTCATGCTGCAGCCTATCCGTGCTGATGCTGGGTGCCGGACTGTAGGAAGCAGTCATGGTTAAGTGGATCAAATCTAGAGCTGAAGAGAGGATTTGTTTTTTGTGAATCATCACGTGTACCAACAAAATAAGCCTATGTGGTGAAATCATCACTCACATTTGAACTTCACTTTTCCTCAGACGCACTATGTTAAATTCATAATGTTTTGGGGGATAGCTGACTTGGTTTGGTTACGGTGTAACTATTTTTAATATGTAGCTAATTACAATAGCTCTATATCAACGTGTTTGTATATGTTGAATGAGTAAAGTCAGATATGCTGTATGTAGTTCAGATGCCCTGTACCTAAAATTCTTCATTGTCATCTGATTTTTAATTGAGATCCTAGGAAACAGAAACTTTAGAAAACAGAAACAGAAATCTGAATGGAAAATATCAGTTGGTGCATATATCTGCATTCTCTACAGAGACAGGGTCTGTAGGTGCCACTGCAACACAAATAATAAATAACTCTAATGTAAACCATTATGCATTTTACTGACACTGAAGTCAATTCTGTTCAGAGTTCACAAAGGAGCAACTGCAACCACTTCACTTCCACAGTGAAATGCCACCACCTCAGAAATAGTGAGCTCCATAAATATTAATGGGTCTCAACTATCTACTCTTCTGTATTAAAGTCAGGGGTCAACTTCCTAAAACTTCCATTAAAAAAAGATAAAGATGTTGACAGACTCATTTTAAAAATTGTCCTACCATTCGCCCTCTAGTGGTTTCAGAAGAAATTGCAGATGACTTGCTGGATTTGTGCTTGTAAAAAAGTTAACAGGACGGCAGCATCCTTCTTACCTGGTATGTGAAATATCTGATCACACAGGCACATTTTCCACTAGAAAGCAAGGTAGAAAAATCATAGACTCATAGAACTGGAAAGGACCTCGAGAGATCATCTAGTCTAGTCCCCTGCACTCATGGCAGGATTATATTATCTAGCCCATCCCTGACAGGTGTTTGTCCAACCTGCTCTTAAAAATCCCCAATGATGGAGATTTCACAACCTCCCTAGGCAATTTATTTCAGTGGCTAACCACCCTGACAGTTAGGAAGTTTTTTCTAATAGCCAACCCTTGCTGCAGTTTAAGCCCATTGCTTCTTGTCCTATCCTCAGAGGTTAAGAAGAACAATTTTTCTCCCTCCTCCTTGTAACAACCTTTTATGTACTTTAAAACTGTTATGTCCCCTCTCAGTCTTCTCTTCTGCAGACTAAACAAACCCAATTTTTTCAATCTTCCCTCATAGGTCATGTTTTTTAGACCTTTAATCATTTTTGTTGCTCTTCTCTGGACTTTGTCCAATTTGTCCACATCTTGCCTGAAATGTGGTGCCCAGAACGGGACACAACACTCCAGTTGAGGCCTAATCAGTGTGGAGAGAGTGGAAGAATTACTTCTCGTGTCTTGCTTACAATACTCCTGCTAATACATCCCAGAATGATGTTTGCTTTTTTTGCAACAGCGTTACACTGTTGACTCATATTTAGCTTGTGATCCACTATGACCTCAGATCTCTTTCCATAGTACTCCTTCCTAGGCAGTCATTTCCCATTTTGTATGTGTGCAACTGATTGTTCCTTCCTAAGTGGAGTACTTTGCATTTGTCCTTATTGAATTTCATCCTATTTATTCTCCAGTTTGTCCAGATCATTTTGAATTTTAATCCTATCCTCCAAAGCACTTGCAACCCCTCCCAGCTTGGTATCGTCCACAAACTTTATAAGTGTACTCTCTACGCCATTATCTAAATCACTGATGAAGATATTGAACAGAACTGGATCCAGAACCAATCCCTGTGGGACCCCACTCGTTATGCCCTTCCAGCATCAGGAGGGCCCTGAGGCAGATGTCGCGCTCCCTCTGAGTCCAAGGACGAAAGTTCTGACAAATACGGCAGCGCTCCTTTATATGGGTGAACCACCGATAACTACTCTTTGGGAACAATTTTCCAACCAGTTATGCACCGACATTATAGTAGCTCCATCTAGGTTGCATTTTCCTAGTTTGTTTATGAGAAGGTCATGCAAGACAGTATCAAAAACCTTACTAAAGATATACCACATCTACCGCTCCCCCGCATCCACCTGTCAAAGAAAGCTATCAGGTTGGTTTGACACTATTTGTTCTTGACAAATTCATGCTGACTGTTACTTATCACCGTATTATCTTCTAGTTATTTGCAGATTGATTGCTTAATTTTTGCTCCATTATCTTTCCGGGTACAGAAGTTAAGCTGACTGGTCTGTAATTTCCTAGGTTGTTCCTTATTTCCCTTTTTAGAAATGTAAGATAATTATTTGTCAATCCCTGAGTTCCTCATCTGTAAAGAAATCTCAAGACTTCATATTCAGATCAACAGAATTTCACCATTCATAGCAGCATGTTTTCCTCAGCCTTTTTGATGAAATTTAAACAGACCCAATTAATTTGTTTTCTGCTATCATAAAACACCAGTAGGTCACATTCAAGATACAGGACAAAAAGAGAGTAATTCTAAGAGTAACACTGGAAGGAATTTGGTGGGCAAAAACTGAGTGAAGTAAGACTTCCTGGCAAATGGTTACCTAGATAAGTACAGACTTAAAAATTAAGGTATTTTGCCAAAGAGCTATTTCAAAAGCTTGGTTCAGAATCTGAGCATTTAAATGGGCAAGAGGGACTGTTGAAAACTTTCTTGTAATGAGCCCGTGTTGCAAAATTCCGATCCAAACTCTCCCAAAGTTGGGGGCTGTTTGAATGGGTTTTGCTTCTGTAGTTCCTAATGTTCTTGCAAGTGTTTTTATGCAACACATTTGTTATTGTAACTGTATTAATAATTGCTCTTATTGCATCATAGGTTGCACTTTGCAAATGGAATTGACTATAATCCCTGCTCTACGGAGTTTATAATCTCATTTGGAAAGATACAAAACAAAATTAGAGAGGCATGACAGATGGATGAAGCCAAAAGAGATCAGCAATGGAAAGGGACATGACAAGTTGGTTTTTAAGGAGAGCTAAGGGGAAAAAATGTCCACAAATATTCATTCAAATCTGAAAGTGAATTTCAGGTTAACTGTGGCAGAGACCATTGTGTGTTCCTTGTCAAAGACCGTTGGAACCTTCAAGATATGCTTGTGTGAATTAATCATTAAATGTGGATTTTTAAATGTAATGATGAAACAGTAACTAGACGAAGTTTTCGAACCATCAGAGGAGTGAAGTTCTGGGACACCCTTCCAAGGGGAGCAGTGGGGGCCAAAAACCTAACTGGCTTCAGGACTGAGCTTGATAAATTTATGGAGGGGATGGTATAATGAGATTGCCTACAATAGCATGTGGCCCATCTGTGACTGCTAGTAGCAAATATCTCCAACAGCTGGTGATGGGACACTAGAAGGGGAGGGCTCTGAGTTACTACAGTAAATTCTTATCCAGGTGTCCGGCTGGTGGGTCTTGCCAACATACTCAGGGTCCAACTGATCACCACCATATTTGGGGTCAGAAACGTATTTTCCCCCAGGTCAGATTGGCAGAGACCCTGGGGGCTTTTCGCCTTCCTCTGCAGCATGGGACATGGGTCACTTGCAGGTTTAAACTGGAGTAAAGGGTGGATTCTCTGTAACTTGAAATCATTAAATCATGAGTTGAGGACTTCAGTAACTCAGATAGAGGTTGTGGGTCTAGGAGTGGGTGGGTGAGGTTCTGTGGCCTGAAATGTGCAGGAGGTCAGACTAGATGATCACAATGGTCCCTTCTGGCCTTAAAGTCTATGAGTCTCTGCGGTGCTTAAAGAAAATTGTGGGTTATATATTTGATGGCAAAATTCAAAATTTAAAAGTCCTGTTTTGTTGATTAGTTATATAAGTCACATGGCATCATATCTGATCACTGATTGGATGACACATGTAATTTACCAACACAGAACAAATTACAAAATTACAATTAAATGTACAGTTTGAAATTCTTAGATTTTAAGGCCAACAAGGATTATTATGATCATCTAGTCCAGTGGCTCTCAACCTTTCCAGACTATTGTACCCCTTTCAGGAGTCTGATTTGTCTTGCGTACCCCCAAGTTTCACTTCACTTAAAAACTACTTGCTTACAACATCAGACATAAAAATACAAAAGTGTCACAGCACAATATTATTGAAAAATTGCTTACTTTCTCATTTTTACTGTATAATTACACCTCTACTCCGATATAACGCTGTCCTCGGGAGCCAAAAAATCTTACCGCCTTATAGGTGAAACCGCATTATATTGAACTTGCTTTGATCCGCCGGAGTGCGCAGCCCCGCCCCCTGGAGCGCTGCTTTACCACATTATATTCAAATTCGTGTTATATCGGGTCGCGTTATATCGGGGTAGAGGTGTATAAAATAAATCAATTGGAATATAAATATTGTACTTATAGTTCTGTGTATAGTATATAGAGCAGTATAAACAAATCATGGTCTGTATGAAATTTTAGTTTGCATTGACTTCACTAGGGCTTTTTATGTAGCCTGTTGTAAAACTAGGCAAATATCGAGCTGAGCTGATGTATCACCTACAAGACCTCTGTGTACCTCCAGGGTACACATATCCCCGGTTGGGAACCACTGATCTAGCCTGACCTCTTGCATAATACAAGCCATACCATTTCACCCAGTAATTCCAGAATCAAATCCAATAACGTGCAGCTAGAGCACAACAAAAATTATTTGCTGAAGATACTCATAAATAATTCTGAATAATAAACAGGAAAATATTCCCATCTGTGGGAGCAGAATTCACCAAGAGAAATAATGATGAAATATATTGGATAAATAATTTTGTTGCCAATTATTAGCTCAGCTCTAATATAAAGGAGAGAGAGAGAGGATGCTTAACTCCCAGATGAAGGGTGCTGGATCGCGTGAAGGAAGTCGAGTAAAAGAAGGCACAAAGCAGAGAGAGGGGAAGGGACCAGGGATACTTTAAGGACAGGATTGAACAAAGCACAGGCTGTGAGAGGAGCAACCCAGAAAATGAAGACTGAGACACGGGAAGGTCACGCTATGTAAAGACTAAGAGTGAAATCCTGGTGGCGCTGAAGTCAATGGGTGTTGTGCCATTGACATGGATGGGGCTACAATTTCACTCCTAAAGCTGAAGATCAGAAACTTGAAACTGACGTGGAAGGTGAAGGGAAGCCAGGGCTCTGGGGAGGGGAGGGGAGCCACAACTGGAGCAAAGGGAGGGTTGATTAATTTAGCTGCAGCATTTTGAACAGAGGGGCAAAGGGGGAGTAGGGAGGCTGGAGCAGAGGAAGTTAATAGCAGCCAAGGCAATGGAGAGTGACAGCACTAAAATGCTAAATTATGGTGCCGAGGGAAGTCAGTGGAGTTACGCCACATTCACACCAGTGTAACAGAGAAAAATCTGACCTCTGATTCCCATGGCAACACTCACTCAGCCACATTGTACCGCTACATACGAGGGCATGAACTGAACAGCGTATTCAGTAATAGCCCATCTTACACATGTGAAATGCAGAGAGTTCTGGTTGCTGGGGGAACCATTACTATTTAATCATGCTGCATTAACAGTTTTATTACCCTGCATATTTATAAGGGCTGGTTTTCTCCAAGCTGGAGAGAGACTTGCCATTTTCCTCATGTCATTCATATTGCCTCATGTTCAGCTTTACTTCCTCACAAGATACTTCAGGAGCAGTGGATGTTAGCATTGGTCAAGACTTCAATGACCACACCCTGTCTTAAGCAGAATGACTCCATATTGAGTATACTGTGCTGTGCAAAGCACCAGACTCCTTGTTTTGGGGGAAATGTTTGCTCTTATAAATGTAAAATGTACTCAGGTACTACAGTGATGGACACTTTAGTGACTAAAAAGGCACCTTAAACAAACACACAAAATTAAATACTGGGCAGGGGACATCGGCCAGTTCATTTGCTGAGAGGGGCACATCCTAAAGCAATTCTCTGCTCCTCTGTGGGAAGGTGGAGCATATCTCAAGCTCTAGCACCTTTGGGTAGCTTGATTACATAGCAATTCTGCTGCCTGCCTTAGAATAGATTGCATGTTTTCAAAGCCCCTGGGCGAATGCAGTGATCACAACTGCCTTTAGGCCTGATTCAACTCCCCTGATAGTCAGTGTAAAGACTTTGGTGGGAGTCAGATCAGGCCTTCTGCAAGGGAAACAGTTGGGTTATTTATGGGAGAAGAGGGATGAAGGTGACCCAAGAATGAAGGGTTAGACGGACACCCCCAAGTGCCCCTCTTTTGAAGGAACGGGCACCCTTGGGAGCTCCACAGTGATTATGGGTCATCAGGTGTTCTGCATGAAGCTGACCCAAACAAATTCAATATAAACCTCCTATTTCCTGGAGGAAGCCCTGCTCCAAAGCCCACTGTAGCCAAAGGGAAGCTTTGAAATGATTTCTATGTGCTTTGGATCATGCCACTAGCAAACAGATCAGTACCATTTATTTAGGAACTGCACCTTCTGCAATCTGGAAAGCATTGGCTGGCTGTGCTCACCTCTGCATGGAGCTGGTCTACCTGGAGAGTAATCCAAGGCTCACTCATGCCTGAGGGATCTTAAATGTCTCCACTCTCTGGTAAATCTGCTGGAGGTGGCCCAGAAGTGTGCCAGCGTTTGTGTTCCACTTTCAGGAAGTGTTTCTACAGTCTCATTTCCAGAGGCCCGACTGCTGCAACTTAGTCCTTTAACTTCTAATGAACAGGCTTCTCCATGGACTTTGAAATACATTCTTAACCCTCATCCCCGCTGAAAACTGCTTGTTTGTCTAGTCGTATGAAAACAATGACACGATGATACGACATGATGGATTTCAATTGGTGCAGTTCCATTGAGCTCTATGGACCTACAGGCCAGGCACTGTCATTTACTACATGTTTGTACAGGACCTAGCACAGTGTTGTAGAGGACCCTGATCTTGGTTAGGGTCTCTGGGCACTACCACAATGCAAACACCAAGTAATAATACTCCAGTTTACACTGGCTGAGGATCTGAGTCCAATGCCTTTCCCCTGCATATAAACCCTTATTTTAAAAAAGGAAGTATGACAGAACTCTGCAAGCATAGAATCATAGACTTTAAGGTCAGAAGGGACCATTATGATTGTCTAGTCTGACCTCCTGAAAAACGCAGGCCACAGAATCTCTCCCACCCACTCCTGTATCAAACCCCTAACCTATGTCTAAGCTATTGAAGTCCTCAAACCGTGGTTTAAAGACTTCAAGGTGCAGAGAATCCTCCAGCAAGTGACCTGTGCCCCACGCTGCAGAGGAAGGCGAAAACCCCCCAGGGCCTCTGCCAACCTGCCCTGGAGGGAAATTCCTTCCTGACTCCAAATATGGCGATCAGTTAAACCCTGAGCATGTGGGCAAGAGCGCTGTAGTCACACTATGGTAAGCTGCTATGTTTTGGACAACTGTTGTCAACAATGGAAGGGTTTGGTCTGGTTTTTAAATAGGGGAAAGAACTTCTTAGGACATAAAGTCAGTTGGGGCCCAATTTTGGAACACTTGAAAGCCTGCAGTTGTATGCCTAATTTGTCACTGCAATTACTGGTCATTAATTACAGATCAGGTAATTGCAGATGCAACTGGCCAGTTCAATGTTCAACTTAGCTGTAATTATACAATTTGCATGTGCAGTTGCTTGTGCAAATCAGACAGGCATTTTGCAAGTGTAACTGCATGCCTAAAGCATTTCCAAATCAGGCACAGGGAAAAGCCATTGGGCATATCATGCCTAGGCATTCTGGCTGCTCTCAAACTAACCTTCCTCTTTCCCTTTATGAAATATTCTTATTTGATTATTATACTATACTGTTCCCCAGGAATGCTCCCAGAGATGAAGCTTACAACAGTATTGCTGCAGGTTATTACTGTAACATAATGTAGGGTTTTTTTTAATAAAAGAAATCTCACAATCCCTTCCTTTCCTAGAAATAAATCTGGGCATCTCACAAAGCTAGATAATACTCTACTTTAATGACTGCTTGAGTAACAGATTCAATGTGTTTATCAGCCTCTGCAGAAATGGGTTCTCTCTGAGGTCCCTGTTTACTCAGCGTTACCTCATTTATAGATTCTCTTCTCCAGTTTTCACCGGCACGAAAGACTCCTTTAGCTCATCTTCACTGAATAATGTTAAATGCAGCTCCTGGGATTACTGAGTTACAAGCATGATCTTACCAAAATGAGATAAATCACTAACACATTAACCTCCCTCTGTTAAAGACATTTCATCCTGAGGCATTTTTCCTTGTGACAGATACTATATATCAAGTGTTTGGATATCCAAGCTGCTTTCTTACAGCTAGAAAACACTGCACAGCAGTACAGCAACCATCTCTGGAGTGCAATTGTCTAAAAGATTTATTAGTCATGAGATTCTCTATGTGAGTTTTCAAAGTTAAAAGCCCAAGACAGGTTTTCAGATACATTTTTGCATAGCAGATTCTTTTTCATGCAGCGCAACATTACATGGCCAACTTGTACTTTGAACGGAGCTAAAATGTATCGTGGCACTAGGGGTCCTTCTCTCATGCAAAATATGCTTTCTATGTTTACTGTTGGGGAACGAAGGTAACTGTGAGAGGGGAAAGTGAGCTGATGTTTTAGTTGTTTCCAAATTTTACAGGAAAATTCACATTCCTGAATGCTACAGCTTAATTTCCCTTTGCATGGACCGTTTGGAGCAGTGGTGCCTCGGGAACAAGGGAACCTGCATGTTTGTCCCAGATTACTGGTGAGCGCCTTAAATCAAAACTGAGCCCCAGTAGTGAAGTGCATAAGAATGAGCTTTACTGACTGTATCTGCACAGCACATGCAGGCTGCTTGCCCTCCCCTGAGTCCTGTCCCAGCACACACTGGGCTCAGTGGGGCAGTCTCTTCTATGGCTGCCTCAAAGTCTTGCTTAAGAATCAGCAGGGAACTCCCCAGGATATTACACTAAGCATGTGGGGTTTGCCTACAGGTTCCAGTTCCTGGGGATATGGGACTCTACAGGAGTCCACCAGGTCAAGCATGCCCCATAGGTGATGCATAGGGAGGGCATGTGGGCTCAAATGCCTGGCCTGCCAGGGTGGGAGAGAGAGGGGCTTCCTTCTCCCGCTGCATCCACTCCTTGGCCCACTCAGCCCCTGTCCCTGGCAGCCAGGCATGGGTGGGGAGTGGAAGGGGCGGGACCAGCCACTTCTCACACTGGCTGCTCCAGGTCACTGCTCTGTGCAATGCAGCAGTTGCCTGAGAGCGAGCCTGGCTGGGGCGGTGGCCCGCCCCATCCTGTCTGCTTCCCGCCAGGCCTCAGCTGCCAGGGACACTGGGTGAGTGAGCCGGAAGCACGGCGGGGGGAGAAGGGGCTCTGGCTTGCTTGGCCCCTGTGTTTTGTATGAATACTTGGGATTATGTTTTCCAATGTGCATTACTTTGCATTTATCAACGTTAAATTTCATCTGCCATTTTGTTGCCCAGTCACCCAGTTTTGTGAGATTCCTGTGTAACTTTTCAAAATCTGCTTTAGACTTATCTTGAGAAATTTTGTATCGGCTCCAAACTTTGCCACCTCACTGTTTACCCCCTTTTCCAGATAATTTATGAATATGTTGAAGAGAATTGGTCCCAGTGCAGATTCTTGGGGGAGTCCTGCTATTTACCTCTCTCCATTCTGAAAACTGACCATTTATTCCTACCCTTTGTTTCTTGTCTTTTAACCAGTTACTGATCCATGAGAGGACCTTCCTTCTTATCCCATGACTCCTTACTTTGCTTAAGAGCCTATGGTGAGGAACCTTGTCAAAAGCTTTCTGAAAATCCATGTATACTATATCCACTGGATCACCCTTGTGCACGTTTGTTGACCCCCTCAAAGAACTCTAGTAGATTGGTGAGGCATGATTTCACCTTTACAAACACTGTGTTGACTCTTCACCAACATATCATGTTTATCTGTGTGTTTGAATTTTATTATTTACTATAGTTCAATTTGTCTGGTACTGAGTTTAGTTTACTGGTCTGTAAGTGCCAGGATCGCCTCTGCAGCCTTTTAAATAATTGCTGTCACATTAGCTATCCACCAGTCATCTGGTACAGAGGCTTATTTAAGCTGTAGGTTACATACCACAGTTACTAGTTCTGCAATTTCATATTCAAGTTCTTTCAGAACTTTTGGGTGAATACCATCTGGTCCTGGGGACTTTTGACTGTTTATCAATTTATTCCAAAACTTCCTCTATTGACACCTTAATCTGGGACAGTTCCTCTGATTTGTCACCTAAAAAGAATGACTCGGGTGTTGGAATCTCCCTCACATCCTCTGCAGTGTACACACATGCAAAGAATTCATTTAGCTTCTCTGCATAACCTTGTCTTCCTTGAGTGCTACTTAAGCATCTCAATCAGCCAGTGGCCCCACTGATTGATTGGCAAGGTTCCTACTTCTGATGTACATTAAAAAAATGTTTGCTGGTAGTTTGTGTGTCTTTTGTTAGGTGCTCTTCAAATTCTTTTTTGGCCTGTCTAAATATACTTTTACACTTGACTTGCCACAGTTTATGCTCCTCTCTATTTTCCTCAGTAGGATTTGACTGATCCAATAGCTGGGGCAATTACAGCAAATCATCACTGGCAATCCCTCGATTCGAGGATGATCTCTACCATGGATTTACATATCGGTCCTGAGATGACTCAGGAGTCTGATCCTGGAACCACAGATCCACCTGCAGTAGGTACAGACATTTCCTGGTGGGCCATCTGCCTGCTGGGAGAAAGTTCTTTCTTTTTCCTTCCTTCTCTCTCTCTTTTCAGCTTCAAGGGCAAGGCGCTTCTTGGCCCACTGCCTGATTGAGGATGTGGCGCCATTGGGGTTGGTTGGTGGCTTGCTCCACCCAGCTTGTGATGTCCACATCAGTTTTCTTGAGATATGTTTTTAGTGTGTTTTTGTAGCATTTCCTCTGACACCACGGGATCTCTGACCAGGGGTGAGCTGAGAGTAGAGGACTTGTTTTGGGAGGCAAGAGTCTGGCATCCGTACACAATGTCCAGCCCAGATACACACCAGGGCAGAGGACTGAGGATAGTACAAGCAAAACAAAAATAATTAAAAGGGAGAGAGAGAAAAAAGAGAAATGAAAAGCAAGATGAGAACTTTAAAGTGTATTGATTATTCTCATAGTATTTGTTGTTTCTATGATGTTGTTAACCTCTGAGGACACACACACTCACTAACATCTTAAAATAGAAGTAGGCAGACTGACAAAAATCAACTTAAAATAGAACTTCCCAGACACAGAGGCAGCTCCCCCCATTCACTCCACTCACTCCAGCAATACCTGATGTGACTACATAACATCTACTTTTTTACTGGTGACCCCTTTCACATAGCAAGTCTCTGAGTGTGACCCCCCTTATAAATTAAAAACACTTTTTTATATATTTAACACCATTATAAATGCTGGAGGCAAAGCAGGGTTTAGGGTGGAGGCTGACAGCTCGCGACCCCCCCATGTAATAACCTAACAACCCCCTGAGGGCTCACGACCCCGAGGGGTCCCGACCCCCAGTTTGAGAACCCCCGGTCTAATGTACCCTGGATGGCTGTACGGTCCAGCTTTGCTGGGGCAGCAGGGGATGCAAATTCCAGAGTCTAGGAGTGCCTCATCCCCTTTCCATCCCCTCATCCCATTGAGGATGCCCTGTATCCAGTCCTCTGTAGTTCAAATCTTGGGCCAATTAGCCAGAGTATCCGAGATGAACTCAACTGCCTGGGTGTTTCATGGAGAGAGAGGATCTCTAAGATAGGTGGGACCCAAACTGTACAAGGCTTCATTGAACCAAATAAACACCTTGAATTGCACCTAGGAACAAATTAGTAGCCTGTCCAGGTGTAATGTGTTCTGTGTAGGTGGAACACCACTAAGCGAGCAGGCCATTGAATTCTGCACATTGGTCTTCCCAGGTAACTTGGAGCAGAGCACACTGCAGTGCAAAGCAGCATGGAAGTAACAGGGGCATGAATAACGGTGCCAAGGTACATTGTGATACTAATTAAGAAGAGGTGGACAATGCCTTCTAGGAGAGGAGAAAAAGTACACACACTGTGTCCTGTACATGGCTCCCTAAGTCCAGCAGCATCATCTCAGTATGTGTTCAGGTGTTGCTTCAGCCAACACTCTCTCATCCATGCTGCTGTCTCGTCTGGATGCTGGAAACACAAGGATACCTTTCTATCAGTGTCCAGTGACATGAGATGTAGGGCTATGTATCATCTGTGTGCCTGGTGCCATGGCAGCCAAAGTGACTCACTTTTCCAAGTCCTCTCACATGCACATTCAGCAAGAGTGACTAAATACAGCTCAGAGCCATCCCGCACAACAGACTTGCCATGGTAGAGGAGCAACTGATATGAAAATGTAGGTGGCTTCTAGGGAACAAGGAGTGGGGGGCTCCAACCCTCCTGACCTCCCATCCCATTGGTCACTTGTCTTTCCATCTATTTATGTCTTAACCATGGATGAGGGGCCAGCCTCTCTACTGGGCCCGATGTGATCCTGGCCTGCTCACCTCCCATTTAGACATCAACAATGGAACTTGAGCTGCTGGAAACTCCAGTCTCGCATACTCCCGGATTTGAAACAGTCTCAAAGTATCATTAGGATACTCCTCTGACTACATGAAATGGAGTCACACCAGGAATAGATTTGGTTCAAGACCATTTACTGTCCAATGATTTGCTTTTCTCCTTAATTACCTTTTGTTCTAGTATTTCTCTTAGCTCCTATTTCATCCCTGCCATTTTCATCAACTAGTTCTGCAACACCTGTTTAGACATCAATGATTCTCTGACAATTTTTGCTATTGCATCATTATGCTTGAGAGGCTGATTTTTTTTATATTTTGGAAGCCTAACTCCAACGAGTGTTGGATTCTGAATCATTGATGTTGTAAGCTCACCATAGTTGCATGACAGAGCATTAAGCCTAAGATCTGTGAGGTAAAGGCCTAATTTCGCTCCCCTTGTGACTTTGTTAAAACAAGTCTCTTGTAGGCGTTATTTTTAAGGTGAAAAATATGCATCAAATTTTTGCAAAATCCATCCATTTTTGTTTGCCTCTTCTGAGTATGTAACTTATGGTAAGTATCAATGTCCTGTGATCCTGACCCTGCAATTGTAAGAGAAGCAGTGTTGGTTTTAGTTTATCAGGTATTTCACAGTGAGAAATCGCTGCATAAATGTTCTTTGCTTACTGTCCACCTTTGCCTCCATTTTCAGTGGCAAGCTGGAAAGTAGATTGTTTTTATCAAGCAAAAGAGACTTACCTCTTCTTTCCCTACACCTTCATAGCCTGACTCCATGTAGACTACAATCTGAGCCCAGATGCTACCATAAATATTAGTAAACCATTTAGAAAAAACAGGCTAACTAGAGAAAGAGTGAGAGTGCTTGATCTTTATAACTAGAAGGAGATTTTGTTTAGAGTAGCTCTTCACAATGTATTATAACCTATTGTTACCGGTGTCTTTCCTAGCTAGAAAAGGTATCAGGAGACAGAGAACTGATTTTCAAGTTTGTTTTCAGAATATATTTTCTTCTTTTATTTTGGAGAATGAAATTACACTTCACAAACTATTAGGGTCATGTACTGAGCTCATACTAAATTGATATTATAGACAGAGTAAAGGCCATACACAGCTCTGTGATCTGATGGTCAAAGCTGTACCCCCGTAAGTATAAATAAACAATGGCATTAAGTCCAGCCAATACATTTGGAATACATTCCACCAAGTAATCCTTGAAGTGAATCATATCAGGTGCCTAGTAACCCCGTTTCATTTCACTATACTATACATTTGTAGTGTTGTACTCTTCAAAATCCCCAGGGCAAAAGCCCTAGAGGGTTGAGAACACATCTACTCCACCCAGCAAGTGAGATAGATGATTGTGTCCTATATCAGGCATATGTGCTACATACATCTGCCTCCTTCTCTCATCTCAGCTTAGGCAATTAGATCCGTTGCCAGGTGTCACCCTCACAAGTGCTCTGAATCTTTTATTATCTGACTATCCAGTTTTTCAAAGCAGGATGGAACAGGTTCCTTTGCAAATAGGTTTGTATGACACTTGACTCATGAAGTGTTAAAAACTATTTTCTTCATGGCCACCATTGCAGTAGCAGCAATGAGGCTGGTATGCAGACTCAGCTGGTCGGTTGATTAGCATCTCTTCATTTTAGGTGGTTTTTCTCTTCCTGTCATCTGAACGGATCAACAATTTGTATGCTTCCTTGTGAACTGGAAAAGCACATGATTGTAAATGACAGCATCATTGCTCAAGCAGAATTATTGATGTGGCAGAGGCTTGTTGAGATCTGACAAAGAAAAGTAGCTGCTAATCAGCCATCAGGCTCTGAATGTAGGATGGCTTCTGTCCACCTATTATTCAGAGACACATGCTGCTCTTCAAGAAAGGAAATTCTGATCTTAAGTCCACAGCACACCCGAGGAGGTTTTAAAACACATGATGTATATTATAAACACACACACACACACACACACACTTTAAAATTGCTATTTTGTAAAGTTATGTTTTTAAAAAATATATAGGAAGGAAAAGATGCTGGTGCAATATAAAAGGTGAAAACATTTTTAGGTTCTATGCTGCAGCGTTACATTCTGGTTACATTTTTTGTTCTTGTGCCAAGACATTAACCCCTATGCCGAGGGCCAGGACAAGGTCTGGGCACACATTAAGTTTCATTTTCAGTGGGATGTAAGTAATGGACAGATCTCATGCTAGCTCTCTGCACTGAGATGAACTTCACCCTTAGATGCACACCCCTCCCACTGCAACAATAGCAGCCTTGCTTGGGCATCCAAATGCAGAATTTAGCCCTAGTGGCCTATGTTCTCAAAAGCTCACGAGAAGTCTTAATCACATGATTCCCATTAAAGTCACTAGGTGTCACATGGTCGTCACAAGGTTTAAATGTTATGGGCAATGAGTATAACTTTTCCTCAGCATGTACATGGAAGTCTTGTCAATGCTACCTGGAGTTTGCAGCAAGAGGAGTATAGATGGGGCTTAACCTCCATGACCTGCGAGGCAAGGAAACGGACCCAATTAGTCATGCTCTGAATCGGGGGGGACTAACTGGAGGAGGCAGAGCTAAGTCGAGTAAGTAGACAAGGATGCTCAGCTGAGGAGAGAGACTGCAGAGGAGACAGGTCTTTCTGATGGAGAGAAATCCTGGACTAGGGCTTAACAGGCAGGATACAATAAGGGAACTATAGTGAAGCCTGGGAGGGATGGCCGGGCTATACATTTGAAGACTTGTTTGAATCTGTATTTGGACTTGTTTGTGTATCCTGGAAAGGGTTTAGACTTTTATCTGAGCGGAGGGAAAGCCATGGAGTACCCAGAGGGGGAATCAGAAGACGACTGAGAAAGGCCATTGCAGGCCTGTGGTGGGGGAGGGGAAAGAGATAAAGCCCCTGTGTAACCCACACACCTCCTGGGTGTGGTGCTCTGTCCCATCTAGTGGCACCAAGAGCACTTAGAGAGAGAGATAAAATGAGTCTGCTGTACAGCCTTAGCTAACAGCCAGTTGGCTTTTAGCTCATGTGATAGAGGCTCATGCACTAAGCTCCAGAAGTTCGATCCCATCCGCTGACAACCGGAGTCTGTTGTCACCTGCAACACTGAAATCCAGGTGCAAGGGGGTGTTGAGGTGAGGACACATGCTTAAAGACCCCTACGTGTAAATTCAAGAACTCCTGAAACATACTAGAAGAGCTTCAGGAAACAGAAGTCAGAAAACAAAATTCATTCCACCCACAGGTTCCAAGCATCTCTTGAGAAGACTCCAGCTGCTAGCTACTCAGGGTGACCAGCTTGTTCATATTGAAAGGGAATAGTCAATTATTGGCACAGTAAGTCCCAAGAAAGAATGGACCCTTGAGCTGAGTAGCTTGGACTTTGGGCTTGTCTACACTGCCAAGTTGTCGACAAAACTTTTGTCTTTCACGGGTACTTAAAGCCCCTCCCCCCCAAAAAAGACAAAAGTTTTGCCACGGCAAGTGGCAGTGTGAATGTGGCTTTGTCGGCTGGAGCACTCTCCTGCTGACAAAGCGAACGCCGCTCGCAGGGCTGGAAGTATTTTGTCAGCAAAAGTGCCAACAAAGTGTGTTTACACACACCGACATTTAGCGACAAGGCTATGTTGACACAGCCTTGTTGCTAAAAGCTGTGTGGTATAGACAAGCCCTAAGTCTACTCTCAATATAAACACACAACTTTCCTTCAGCTCTTCAACTTAACTTTTTGAGAGAGGTAGCTATGGCATATGGTCTGAATGCTGGACTTTGAACACAAGTTCTGAGGTGGGCTCTGCGTCTCCTTGAACAAATCACTCAACCTATTTACATTAGTTTCTGTATCCTGCTTGGGGTTTCCACCACCCAAGCGGTCTCTCTCTACTACTACCTTTTTAAAGCTTATTCTGCACACCGCATCTTTGTTCTAATTTTTTTTTTTTTCAGTTTTACACAACAGGATAATCCAAAGCAACTTTGTCTCCAGGGCAGCACTGCAATGACCACACACTATGCTCAAGGACAAGCTCTTTTCATTCTACTTCTCACATCTTCCCAGCCTGTGAGGGGGCACATGCTCCATCCCTAATTAAGTAAGTATAAAGAGTAGCCTTTAAGGGACTGATATTCACTCTTGCCATGAGAACCACACTCCACTTGTGGCAAGAAGCGGCCACACTAGTTCCTTTTAAAGGGTGTCTGAAAGGGGAGTTTTTGGAGTAAGGTACATTGGCGTTCCTCAACCTTCATGTCCTCCGTTGGTGCTAACTAAAAGGAATGGGGTTGGTATCAAACCTCCTCTTTTCTTTCTTTTCATTAACTGGCCACCTCTTTATGGTCAATGGGGAATTCCTCCTGGTTCTTCTAGACTTCACTAATAGTATGCTAGAGCCAAGGTCTCACCATTAAAATGAAGTGATTTTAACCAAAGGCAGCCTCATGGGATCCCTGCTGGAGATAGGGCTGCTCTCTAAATAAACCACCTGGCAAAGTAAAGGTTTGTGACAAGGCTGGAATGAAAAATGGTGCAAAGAGGAGCTTAGCACTGAAATCCTGATAGAAGAGAGTTGCTTTGGTCTTTGGATCTTTTGCTTGTTCTGTTTTGTTTAATCAATGTATGTTGTGTTTACAAGAATAACCCTTTGTATATCATATTACATGGGTACAGTGTGTTCCTTCCCATTATTCAGCCTTTCATCACCCTAGCTCGCAGTGTATTTGTTAATCAGGGGGCTGGTATGTCAGGCAAATTGTGTTGAATCAAGCTAGCCTTCAATATTACTTGGCTTGATACTAAATCACTTAATCTATTTCATTCATTTCTAAACTAGCCTCCTACAGGTTTCTGTCTGGCCCAGCTGTAAGGTGGTGCTGTTGCTGAGATGGTTCTACCACTTAGCTGAAAAAAAGCCTGTTTCCCCCCTAAAAACTGACTAAAAATTGCATCCTGTGATTCCCATGTGGCTGCTTGATCCTATGTACAATTTGCTCAGTTTACATTGTCAATTTAAAAAACAAAACTGACAGCCCTGCAAACTTACCTGAGGCTCTGAGAATCAATCTGGGTTCTTCCCTTCTCACACATGATTAGGGCCCTACCAAATTCACAGTCCATTTTGGTCAATTTCCCGGTCATAGGATTTAAAAAATCATAAATTTCATGATTTCAGCTATTTAAATCTGAAATTTCACAGTGTTGTAAGTGTAGGGGTCCTGACCCGAAAAGGAGTTATTGTAGGGGTGTTGCGGTACTGCTGTCTCACTTCTGCGCTGCTGCTGGCGGCGATGCTGCCTTCAGGGCTGGGCAGCTGGAGAACAGCAGCTGCTGGTGGGGAGCTCTGAAGGCAGAGCCGCCACCAGCAGCAGCACAGAAGGATGGCATGATATGGTACTGCTACCCTTACTTCTGCGCTGCTGCCTTTAGAGCTGGGCCCGCAGTCAGCAGCCACCACTCTCTGGCTGCCCAGCTCTGAAGGCAGCAACACAGAAGTAAAGGTGTTCTGGGTATGGTATTGCCACCCTTACTTCTGTGCTGCTGCTGGCGGGGCGCTGCCTTCAGAGCTGAGCACCTGGCCAATAGCCGCCACTCTCCGGCCACCCAGTTCTAAAGGCAGCGCAGAAGTAAGGGTGGCAATATTGTGACCCCCCCCCCCCAAAATAACCTTGTGACCCCCCTGCAACTCTCTTTTGAGTCAGGACCCCCAATTTGAGAAATGCTGGTCTCCCCCATGAAATCTGTATAGTATAGGGTAAAAGCACACAAAAGACCAGATTTCACAGGAGAGACCAGATTTCATCGTACGTGATGCATTTTTCATGGCCGTGAATTTGGTATTGATCATCAATAATAAATAAAGATCCTGCAGGTCCCCTGCCCTCAATTACCCTATTGAATGGTATGGAACTATATGGTCATGCATGAGAAGGAAAAACCATAGCTCAATGTTCAGAGAAGCCAGGGTGGAGAGAAAGAACATCTTTTTTTGGTTAGCTAGGCAGATCTGATAAGAATCGGTAATATAAGCCCATGGAACTCCACTGAGACATTTTTACCAGCGTAATTTTTCCAAGTAGAACCACACTCAGAATAGTTTCTGATAGAGTCTTTATTCTCACCGATATCTGCAATTTGTGCTTGGA
This sequence comes from Terrapene triunguis, assembly GCF_002925995.2. NCBI lineage: Eukaryota > Metazoa > Chordata > Testudines > Emydidae > Terrapene > Terrapene triunguis. The sequence goes on along the minus strand of NW_020664492.1, from coordinate 3,615,151 downwards.
CCCAGAGGGAGCTGAATAGGTAAGAGACATAGATGGAGTGAAAGTGAGAGGGAACTTGACTTTATAGTGCTGGTTATCTAAGATTTTTATATCACACTTAGCACTTAGATACCATAGCTATAACAGTGCTCTGTTTAACCGGCTTTTTGTGAAACAATACAGGGCCAAATCTTCATGTCTTTTCACAAGAGTAGTTTTCACGAGACTTCTCTCTCCAGTAAGAAGAGCACAATTTAGCTATTAGGCTTTATACTTATTCTTCTATAAAATACAGATAGAAACACAGTGAGCAAGGCAGGCTCACAGAGAACAGAGTGCTACTATTTCTTACTCCCTGGCAGAGGGAATCCTGTTCTGTATGATCTGTTGTAGGGAACAGGAAAATTATTGACTGCTTATGCAATGCAGTCAAAGAGTTCTGGTGATATGCAGGGGACCCATATTTACATGTTGCCAAGGGACCTGGAACAAGTAAGTGGGGGTAGTGCTCTTCCACATGATTTAAATAGATAATGCTGACATGAAATACACATTTGCCATTAAGCATCTTCTCAGGGAAGGAAAGGTATAGTTGTATTTCCAAAGGTTCAAATATCATAGAAAAACACAAGTTACTTCATTTGTATATGAAGGATAGAAGGCACTTAAGTAGGTCATTATATAGCAGAGTATTTTGACTAAAAAATTTTTTCCCCAACCAAAAATGTGTCTAAACAGAAAGATTTTTCTATATTTCAAGGTCTGACAAAAGCAGTGAACAATTTTATAATTTGGAATGAATACTTTAAAGCCTCAATATTTTAAAAGTGAAAATAAGATCCTCATATTTGTATATCATTTATGACCGTCAGGGATAAGACTAAAATTAGTTTGACCAAACTCAATATTACTGGATATCAGAGGTTACATAAAGCACTTAAAAACATTATTGTTTTCCTCAAATTGCAAGAAAAGACCTAGTGCAAACCCTCACCCCCAAAAAACTAACTGAATAAAATGTCAAGACAAGTTAAGCTATTAAGATATTCCCCTGTAGGATCCTGCTTTGTTGATGTAAATTGCAATATATCTACTAAAAGTAGAGGGCAATAATGAAACCACTATGAAGTTAAATAGCAATTGAAATTTATTAAGTATTTTTGGATGTTTTTCTACATTTTCAAATATATTGATTTCTATTACAACACAGAATACAAAGTGTACAGTGCTCACTTTATATTATTATTTTATTACAAATATTTGCACTGTAAAAATGATAAACAAAAGAAATACTATTTTTCAATTCACCTCATACAAGTACTGTAGTGCAATCTCTGTATCATGAAAGTGTAATTTACAAATGTAGATTTTTTGTTTGTTACATAACTACACTCAAAAACAAAACAATGTAAAATTTTAGCGCCTACAAGTACACTCAGTCCTACTTCTTGTTTATCCAATTGCTAAGACAAACAAGTTTGTTTACTTTTATGGGAGATACTGCTGACTGCTTCTTATTTACAATGTCACCTGAAAGTGAGAACAGGCGTTTCCATGGCACTTTTGTAGCCGGCGTTGCAATTATTTATATGCCAGTTATGCTAAATATTCATATGCCCCTTCAAGCTTCGGCCACCATTCCAGAGGACATGCTTCCATGCCGATGTTGCTTGTTAAAAAAAAATGTGTTAATTAGATTTGTGACTGAACTCCTTGGAGGAGAATTGTATGTCTCCTGTTCTGTTTTACCCACATTCTGCCATGTACTTCATATTATAGCAGTCTCAGATGATGACCCATCACGTGTTAGTTTTAAAAACACTTTCACAGCAGATTTGACAAAATGCAAAGGAAGTACTACTGTGAAATTTCAAAAGATAGATACAGCACTCGACCCAGAGTTTAAGAATCTGAAGTGCCTTCCAAAATCTGAGAGGGATGAGGTGTGGAGCATGCTTTCAGATGTCTTAAAAGAGCAACACTCTGATGCGGAAACTAAGAACCCGAACCACCAAAAAAGAAAAGCAACCTTGTGCTGGGGGCATCAGACTCAGCTGATGAAAATTAACATGCGTTGGTCCGCTCTGCTTTGGATCGTTATCGAGCAGAACCAGTCATCAGCATTGACACAGGTCTTCTAGAACGGTGGCTGAAGCATGAAGGGACATATGAAGCTTTAGCGCATCTGGCATGTAAATATCTTGCAATGCAGGCTACAACAGTGCCATGCGAAAGCCTGTTCTCACTTTCAGGTGACATTGTAAACAAGATGTGAGCAGCATTATCTCCTGCAAATTGTAACCAAACTTGTTTGTCTGAGTGATTGGCTGAAGTAGGACTGAGTGGACTTGTAGGTTCTAAAGTTTTACATTGTTTTATTTTTGAATGCAGTTATTTTTTGTACATAATTTTCCATTTGTAAATTCAATTTTCATTATAAAGAGGTTGCACTACAGTACTTGTATTAGGTTATAATAAATAAATATAAAATGAGCACTGTACACTTTGTATGCTATGTTCTAATTGAAATCAATATATTTAAAATGCAGAAAACATCCAAAAATATTTAAATAGCATTCTATTATTAACAGTATCAGAGGGGTAGCCGTGTTAGTCTGAATCTGTAAAAAGTAACAGAGGGTCCTGTGGCACCTTTAAGACTAACAGAAGTATTGGGAGCATAAGCTTTCGTGGGTAAGAACCTCACTTCTTCAGATGCAAGTAATGGAAATCTCCAGAGGCAGGTATAAATCAGTGTGGAGATAACGAGGTTAGTTCAATCAGGGAGGGTGAGGTGCTCTGCTAGCAGTAGAGGTGTGAACACCAAGGGAGGAGAAACTGCTTCTGTAGTTGGATAGCCATTCACAGTCTTTGTTTAATCCTGATCTGATGGTGTCAAATTTGCAAATGAACTGGAGCTCAGCAGTTTCTCTTTGGAGTCTGGTCCTGAAGTTTTTTTGCTGTAAGATGGCTACCGTTACATCTGCTATTCTGTGGCCAGGGAGGTTGAAGTGTTCTCCTACAGGTTTTTGTATATTGACATTCCTGATATCTGACTTGTGTCCATTTATCCTCTTGCATAGTGAC
>NW_020664492.1:3588167-3611685 GCF_002925995.2 Terrapene triunguis | reverse complement strand
GTGGATGAGGTGGTAGGGGGCAGTCAGGGGACAGGGAGAAAGGAGGGTTGGATGGGGCAGGGGTCCCGGGGGGGCCGTCGGGAATGAGAGGAGGGGTTGGATGGGGCAGCGGGAGTCTGGGGCGGCAGGGGACAGGGAGCAGGAGCGTGTGGATGGGGCAGGGGTCCCAGAGGGGCCGTCAGGGGACAGGGAGAAGGGATGGTTGGATGGGGTAGGGGTCCCGGGGGGGGCCGTCGGGAATGAGAGGAGGGGTTGGATGGGGCAGCGGGGGTCTGGGGCGGCAGGGGACAGGGAGCAGGAGCATGTGGATGGGGCAGGGGTCACAGAGGAGCCGTCAGGGAACAGGGGGGGTTGGATGGGGCAGGAGTCTCGGGGGGGGCATATAGGAGGTGGGGTTCGGGCCACGACCCCCTCCCCTAACCGGCCCTCCATACAATTTACAAAGCCCTCAGGCCAAAATGTTTGCCCGCCCCTGCTGTGGAGGAACAGCACGTATCAGAACAGAAACGTCAGCATCTTACCTTCTTCAGAACATTTCCCAAGACAAACCTCCGCAAGGCCAGCTCGAGCTCATGACTGGAAGCCAGGGCCACAGCCTCTCTCAGCAGGACTAGGAAAGGAATTTATATGGTTTAAGTCAGCGGTTCTCAAACTTTAGCAACCCGAGGACCCCCATTTTGATTTAATTTTTTTTAAAGGACCCCCCAAGCCCTCCCCTCAGCCCCCGGCCCCGCCCCCCCCCCCCCCCCCACCCTTTCCCGCACCCACTCTACCCCACCCCCTTCTTCCCGCCCCCTCCCCTGAGCATGCCCTGTCCCTGCTCCTCCCCCTCCCTCCCAGTGCCTCCTGCAAGCTGCTGAACAGCTGTTCCCCTGGCATGCAGGAGGCGCTGGGAGGGAGGGGAGGAGTTGAGGGAGGGAGGGGGAGGAGTTGATCAGCATGGCCCGTGGACCCCCTGGAGTACCCTCCGCAGACCCCAGTTTGAGAAATGCTGGTTTAAGTTAGGGCAAGGCAAAGGGGAGAAAAAGGCTCTCCCTATTCCAGGGATCCTGCATTCTTGTTGCCTCGGACGCTGAATGCGAGGATCTCACCTTCATCGTTTGGATAATGCTGTAGATGGTCTATGCACTTTTCAAAGTGTTCATCAAAATCAGGTGGATGGAAGATCTTTAGGTATCGCAGCTGAGTACAAAGAAAAAATTATAGCCAGAGTGTCATTTCCCCAAAGTCTGCTCAGTAAAAAATACATCAACAGAAGGATTTCAGCAACCCTAGATCTCATCCTTCACTATGGTCATCATGCCTAAATTGCTCCCCAAACTAACTTCATCATTCTCACTATTGGCACCTTCCTGGCTATATTCAACCCGCTTGTGCCAGAAGTTAAAGGTTCTGGATTTGCAAAGGGTACGAGCACCTGCCCCTCCCATTGACTTCCCTAGGATTTGTGGGTGCTCAGCTCTCCTGAAAATCAGGCCAAACGGCCCTAGAATGACACTGTCTACTGACCCCACCTGGTGATCATCAGAAATTGGGAAGAACTGCTAGCCATAAAAGTAGAACAGTTGCTTCTTGGGAGTGTTCTGTTTGCTCAGAGGGAAGGTATCTTGCAGCAATTTAACACATGCTCAGCATAGCATGGGGGAATAGAACTCACAATCTTTGGCTGTAAAAGCACAGGCCCTTGCTGACTGAGCTCAAGAAAATGTCCCACTAGCTAACAAAGAAAAGGGAACCATATGAACACAAGCCAGTCTGAAATATCTTGGTTACTGGACTGATCCAAAGCTCACTGAACTCAATGAGGCTCTCCTCTTTTGACATCAATGGACTCCATATTACAGACTCCACTGCATAGTAATTGCAAAAGCAGTATGGGGCTCCTACCTTCATGGCTTTTTGGCCTTTAAGCATTTCTGCTTCTAACACGTTCCGGTCACAGAGCTCCCAGCAGTTCGGTGATAGAATCACTTCACGAGCTTGTGCCAGACTTTGTGCCAGCCTCACATTGTCCACTTGCTGGCCAGTCACCAGCAAATACTGACGCATCTCATCACCGACAATGAGTTGAGACACATGGCCTGCAGACAGCCCTGAAAGGAAAAGAAAAAGACAGTTACCTTTTCTGCAACTGGTGTTCTTTGAGATGCGTTGCTCATGCCCATTCCATATTAAGTGTGTGTGCTCGCCACATGCACTGGTGCTGGAAGTTTTCTCCTTAGCATGTTCTGGTGCCCTCTGGAGTGGCGCCTGCATGGCATGATATAAGGGGCACCACCAGCTTCCCCCAACCTCAGTTCCTTCCTGCTGGAAACTCCAACAGTGGAGAAGGAGAGTGGGTTATGGAATGGACATGAACACCACATCTGGAAGAACACCAGTTATGGAAAAGGTAACTGTCTTTTCTTCTTCAAGTGCTTGCTCATGTCCATTCCATACTAGGTGATGGAGGCAGGTAGGAGTTCACGGACGTGTAGATTGCAACACAGCTCTGCCGAACCCAGCACCGTCTCTGGCCTGCTGAGTGATGGCATAATGCACCGTGAACATGTGGACAGAGGACCACGTCGCAGCTCTACAGATGTCCTGGATAGGGATGTGCGCCAGGAAGGCCGCCGAGGATGCCTGAGCTCTAGTCGATTGGGCTCGGACAATCGACGACGGCGGCGGCTCCCCCACCAGATCATAACAGGTCCATATGCAAGAGGCAATCCAGTTGGAAATCCTCTGTGAGGACACTGGAAGGCTCTTCATCCTATCCACTGTGGTGATGAAGAGCTGAGTCAATTTACGGAAAGGCTTGATTCACTCTAGGTAAAAAGCCAGGGCCCTTCGGATGTCTAGGGCATGCAGCCACCTCTCCTCACTGGTCTTGTGCGGCTTAGGACAGAACACCAGGAGGAAGATGTCTATCTTCCACATGAACCAGGACACCACCTTTGGCAGAAAGGCCGGGTGAGGCCTCAGCTGGACCTTGTCTTTGTAGAATACCGTGTACGATGGTTCTGAGGTCAAGGCTTTAATCTCAGAGACTCGCCTCACCGACATCACTGCCATCAGGAAAGCGACCTTCCATAACAGGTGGGAAAGGGAGCAGGAGCCCAGCAGCTCAAAGGCCCGTGAGCCTGGAGAGGACCAAGTTAAGATCCCACTGTGGGACAGGAGTCCGTACCTGCCAGAAGAATCTCTCGAGGCCTCAAGAATCTGACTGTCATGTCATGAGAAAACACCGTCTGGCCCTGAATCTGTGGGTGAAAAGTGGAGATGGCCGCGAGATGCATTCTAATGGAAGTGTGTGCCAGGCCCTGGTTCCTCAGATGAAGCAGGTATTCGAAGATAGACTTTACGGAAGAGCGCGCGAGAGAGATGCCACGCTCGGATGCCCAGCGGGAAAACCTCATCCACTTGGCCAGGTAAGTCAGTCTGGTTGAGGGCTTCCTGCTTCCCAGGAGGACCTGTTGGACCTCATCTGAGCAGGTCCGCTACTCCGGGTTCAGGCACGCAGCATCCACGCAGAGAGGTGGAGGGACATGAGGTTGGGGTTCAGGAGCTGACCGTGGTCCTGTGACAGCAGGTCCAGTCGGTTGGGCAGGGGCCAGGGAGGGGCCCGCTGCCAGGTTCATGAGTGTTCTGAACCAGTGCTGGCAAGGCCACGCCGGGGCAATCATGATAACCTGCGCCTTGTCTCTCTTGATCTTTGCTAGGACCCTGCTGATGAGAGGAATTGAAGAGAACGAGTACATCAGGCTCCCTGACCACAACACTGCGACATCCTCTTGGACCTGAGACCTGGAGATGCCTTTGACTAGCCACTCATTGAGCTACGGGTAGATCTGGATACCCTGACACCTGAGGTAAGCAGCCACCATTGACATGCACTTGGTAAACACTCTGGGTGCTGTCGACAGGCCGAACACGAGGACCACAAACTGGTAGTGGTGGGGCCCCACTGTAAACCGGAGGAAGCGTCTGTGACCTTGAAGGATAGCTATGTGGAAGTATGCATCCTTCAAGTCAAAGGCGGCATACCAGTCTCCCAGATCCAGGGAGGGGATGATAGAAGCCAAGGAGACCATGAGGAACTTTAGCTTCTTTAGATACTTGTTGAGGTCCCTCAGGTCCAGGATGGGCTGCAGACTGCCCTTGGCCTTTGGGATTAAGAAGTACCGGGGACAGAACCCCTTGTTCCTGTACTCGAGAGGAACTTCTTCCACCACACCCAATTATAGCAACCCCTTTACCTCCAAGGAGGAAGGGGGAGGGATAGCTCAGTGGTTTGAGCATTGGCCTGCTAAACTCAGGGTTGTGAATTCAATACTTGAGGGAGCCATTTAGGGATCTGGGGCAAAAATCTGTCTGGGGATTGGTCCTGCTTTGAGCAGGGGGTTGGACTAGTTGACCTCCTGGGGTCCCTTCCAACCCTGATATTCTATGATCCTGCATGAGGAGACTCTCATGAGAAGGGTCCCTGAAGAGGGATGGGGAAAGGGAGTGGGAGTAAGTAAACTGTAGGGTATAACCCTCCACCACAGTATTGAAGACTCAGCAGTCTGAAATTAGAGCTGTCCATGCGGAGAGGAAAAAAGAAAGGCGGTTGGAGAACAGCGGGACAGATGGATCCCGGGGTAAAGCCCTTGAGCGCACCCTCAAAACGCTTGCTTGCCCCCCCACTTATTGCAGGTCGAGCCCAACTGGGCAGAGGGAGGAGGTGGATGGCTCGGGCAGCACTTGTAGCCCCTACTCTTCTTATAGGGGGGCTCCTGGAGGGTTTGATTCTCTTGGCCCTGAGATTGCTGTGGTTTGAACCACTTACGGGCTGGACTGATAATGTACAGCCCTGAGTTTTCAGGGTAGTGCAGGAGTCCTTTAGGCCAGGCAGTTTACTGTCCGTCTGCTCTGAAAACAGGGCCCGGCCGTTGAAGGGGAGGTCCTGCATCGATTGCTGAGCTTCAGTTGACAGACCTGAGAGGAGCAGACAGGATACCCTTCGCATGGAGAGGGCTGAGGCCATGGTGTGAGCTGCAGATTCTCCTGAGTCCGAGGCGGCCTGGAGGGCCACTCTCGCTGCAGCTGTGCCCTCTTTGAGGATCGCCCGGAATTCCTTCCTGGACCCTTCAGGCAGCAAGACCTGGAATTTGGCCATAGACTGCCACGTATTGTAGTCATAGTGGCCAAGGAGGGCTTGGTGGTTGGCCACTCTCAACTGAAGGCTGGAAGACAAATACATTTTTCGCCCAAACAGATCCAGTCTCTTCGTGTCTTTATTCTCGTGCGTAGCCCTGGGTTGACCCTGCCTTTCCCTCTGGTTAACGGCCTCAACTATGAGGGAGTTTGGGGCTGGGTGAGTATAGAGATACTCATGGCCTTTAGCTGGCACAAAATATTTGCACTCAGCCCTTTTTGAAATGGGTGGCAGGGAGGAGGGGGTTTGCCATAGGGCATTCATTATTTTAGATATCCCGCTGTGTAGGGGTAAAGACACTCTAGCGGGTACCGTGGAGCAAAGAACTCAAACAGTGAGTTCAACAGCTCCTCGAGTTCCTCTGCCTGGAGCCCCAGGTAAGAGGCGACCCTCTTCAAAAAGCTCCTGATGAGTCTTGGTGTCATCTTGCAGAACTGGGTGAGTGGGACTCGTAATCGCTTTGTCCAGTGATGAGGAGGAGGAAGCCAGCGCCGAGGAAGTCATCCCCTGGTAGTCCAACTGGCTGCTCTCCTAGCTCCTCGTGGGCCTGGGAGGTCTTCCCCTGTGGGGCCTCCACCTCCGGAGGAGGGTGGGATGCTGCGGCTGATGGCCTGAGGCCCCTGCCACCAATTGGGCTGCCTGGGAAGGCTGGGTGAACCTCCATGGATTCCAGGGTACCAAGCTGCCGGCCATTGGCCCGGCGGCCACGGGGTCGGTGGCGGTGCTGATGAGGTCGACGGTACCACTGGTGCCGGGGACTATCATGCTACCAGGGACTCCTGATCAGCACCGGAGTCATAAGCGGAACGGATGCTGCAGAGTGACCATGACCGGCTGGCCGGGCAGCCCTCCACACAGCGGTGCTGGCCACTGTGCCTCGACACCGACCTGTCCGTTTGGGATAAGTTCCTCCCGCGGGACCCCGGGGATCTTCGGCGTTTGGCGGATCTGCGTCGGTAGACTGGAGATCTATGCCTCAAACTGCTTGACCTGTACCGGGATCTAGAGTGGGACTGGGAGTTGGAGCGGGCTGGTCGTCGACAGAATCGCCCCGATTGAGGGGATTCGCATCTTGGCGATGGGTGCCGTTGGGCATGTGACTGGTGACCCCGTTCCGCCAATAGATCGCAGGACCAGTGCCAAGACGTTGGAGACCCAATGGATCGGTCTCGATGCTCATGCTGGGGGGCACGTGCCTCCGCAGGCCTGCGCTAGATTACCGGCGAGCCGCTGTAGGTGCCCAGGGTCCGGAGATCAATGAGGGCTTCTCTGAGCTTGCCTCCCAAAGTCCGAGGCATGACAGCTCCATGCAGCCGAGCGCTGACGGGATGTCCCCAACGCTGGGGAGAGGCAGTGCTGAGGTGGGGACATTCGGAATGGTCCCAAGATGGGTTAACCCCTGGTCTTGGGTAGCACCGGAGCCAGTGTGGGCGGCACCAGTAGCGTCAGGATCTCCTGCACTGCTTGCAGGGCTTTGGGCATCGATGGGACTTCGAATTGACAGAGGCCCTCATCACTGTCTGATGTAGCAGGCATAGTACAGGAGGTGCTCAACCACTCAACATGAGCTGGGGCCCCACTCCCTGACGAAGGTGTTGAGCTGCCCAGCACAGGTCTTGGCTCTCCTCTGGCCCCTTCCTTTCCCTACGGGAAATGGGAGATGTTCCCATTGTGGACCTCTTGGGCTTCTTGGCCAGGGCTGGGGATCAGTGCCAGCTCGTAGACGGCACCGGCGGGGCGCTCTGTACCAACACTGCTGTGCTCGGGGCTGAGTTGGACCTCTGCTCCGGTGCCAGGGTCAGTGCCGACTCCATCAGGAGTGCCCTGAGATGGATGTCTCTCTCCTTTTTCGTTCTGGGTTTGAACAACTTACAGATGGGACACTTGTCGCTTATGTGTCCTTCTCCTACATACCTTAAGCAGCTAACGTGTGGGTCGCTGATGGGCATGGGCCGCTTACAATGATCACATGGTTTAGAGCCTGGGGATTGGGGCATGCCCCATCCCTAGGCTGAGTCCCATCTGGGACCAACTAACTAGAACTAATACTAAGCTAAACTATATACAACTATTTTTACAAAAAAACGTTTGTGAGACACACTGAATTAAGCGAAAGCTAGCTGAAGCAGCAGAAGTTCCAGCACCATCACTGGTGGAAAGAAGGAACTGAGGGTGGGGGGAGCTGGCAGCACCCCTTATACCATGCCATGAGCTGATCTGAGCTGGTCCCCTACGAATACTGCTAAGGGAAAAACTTCCATCACTGGTGCATGTGCATGTGGTGAGCACACACACCTAATATGGAACGGACATGAGCAAGCACTTGAAGAAGAAAGTATGGTTTCTAATTCTTTAATCATTGTTGTAGCTCTTCTCTGAACCTTCTCCAATTTATCAACATGCTTCTTAAATGATGGACACCAGAACTAGACACAGTATTCCAGCAGCGGTCGCAACAGTGTCAAAATAACCTCTCTAATCCTATTTTATAATAACCTGTTTATGCATCTAAGGATTGTATTAGCCCTTTTGGCCACAGCTTGGCACTGAGACTTCCTGTTCGGCTGATTAGCCATCATGACCCCCAAATCTTTTTCAGAGTCACTGCTTTTCAAGATAGAGTTCCCCATCCTCTAAGCATGGCCTACTTTCTTTATTCCAACTGTGTACATTTAAACTTAGACATATTAAAACACATTGTTTGCTTGCACCCAGCTTAAGTGATCCAGATTTTTTTTTTTTTTAACCATTCACCCAATTTTTCTGTCATCTGAAAATGTTTTCTTTCAGGTCATTGACAAAATGTTGAATAGCGTAAGGCCAAGAACAAATCCCTGCAGGACCCCACTAGAAACCACACCCTTTCAATGATTCCTCATTTACAGCTACATTTTGAGATTATCAATTAGCCAGCTTTTAATCCATTTGATGTGTGCCATGTTGATTTTATATCATTTTAGTTTTTTAATCAAAATGTCACGAGGTACCAAGTCAAACACCTTACAGAAGTCTAAGTATATTATATCAACACTATTACCTTCATCAATCAAACTTGTAATCTCATGTAAAAAAAAAAGATATTATGTTAGTTTGACAGGATCTATTTCCCTAAATTCATGTTGACTGGCATAAATTACATTACCTTCCATTAATTTTTTTAATTAATCAAGTCACATATCAACCACTCCATTATCTTGTTCAGGATCAAAGTCAGACTGTCAGACCTATAATTACCTGGGTCATTCTGTTTACCGTTTCTAAATATTGGCACAACATTAGCTTTCTTAAAGTCTTCTGAACTTCCCCAGAACACCAAGACTTACTGAAAAATCAGCATTAACATCTAAACACATTAAATATTTTGAACACATCCATTTTCTCTTGTTTACTCATATCCTTTATTCCAATTTGATACTTGGTCCATTCCTCACCTTACCTGTGGTTTAAACTTTCCTCTACCCTACCATAGGCATCTCAATGAATAAGCCTTCATGTAATGCAATGGCATCATCACATTGTAATAATACTGAACGCTTTAACCCGTAGAAAAAAGTGATGTATGCAGAGGGGGAAGCTGGCCCCATGAAATAGCATTGTGGGATTAGATACCAACATGACAAATGATTAAGGAAAACCTTAGATCTGGTTTTATAGATACTAGTATCTCTAGATTCTGTGTAGGACCAGTTGCATCATCTATAAAATGTAATTAATATTTTGTAACTCAGTACAGCATAGCTGATTATCTGCACACTGTTATAAAAAGGTTATCAGTAAGAGGGTTATAGTAGTTCTTGTAATACTTAAATAGATGACATGCAGCAGTTAAGAGAAACCTCCCTACTTGCAATAGAAATTACTGTTGAATTAAGAAACTGAACTGATTATTCAGACAGTGCCTATATAGATGTTAGTGCATTAATGTATTTCATGTCTGTTGATAAAAAGGAATACAAGCAAAGTTCATATGCAGATTTATGAAAAATAAATTTATTACATAACACCTTGTTTTTAACAATGTTCATTTTTTTATTCAGAATACTTGCGTCATTCATGTAAAATAGTTTGATACAGTACATTGTATGTTATAGTTTTTCCTCAAATTCTAAGGCTCTCCTAACACCTCATCCTTTGCTGTAATAAGGGCATCCCTAATAACGTGCGAAAATATTTTAAAAATAATTAACTGAACAAAATTTAAAATCCACTACACCAATCCATCTCTCAAAAATCATGACGAAATATCTGAATGGATGCCGCACCTTTTAAGGAAATATCATTCATGCTTTTTTAATCCCAAAGCATGCTCACAAATCAGCAACACTAATAGGAAAAATAAAACACTGTCTATGACAATCATTTCAGTTTGTTTGCTGAACCAAACATGTTTATATCAATGACAACATACTTATTTTACTATCGAATAGCAGCTTTAATACCAGTCAAGTCATAGATTTAAAAACAAAAACAAATCTATATGTTGGAAATTAATCTTTGGGAGGCTTGTAATCTGCTGGAAAAATGCAAATGTTTTCATTTTCTTAAAAAATCTTATTGTAGCAATTTTGTTGGTCATAAAACATTGATCAATGTGGAAAATGAACCAACTCACAAAAGTCACTAAAAATAAATGTATATCAAAATTATCTCAATTAGAGTCATGGTTATTTTGCTTTTTTGCCATGTTAACATATACTGTATGCTTCAAGTACCAGTTAAAGGATTTTGTGTACTATTGGTCAGATAATGTTGTTACATCAAGAGAATTCACCACATACAATAAAAAAAATGCTTGCCCCTAGCACATTTCACAGCTTCAACTGCTACAGACTGTCACTGAAAAAAATGCATTGGTCAGTCTGAACCATGTCAAGTAAACTATGGAAGTAGCATATCCACAACACAAACTGTGCTAGCACTTTCTTTTCAAGTCTAACCCAAAACCAGGTACAATTTGGGAGCCACTACTCCATTCTGTGAAAAGTGGTGGAACGTGGCTATCAGACATTTTGAAGGTGTGGTTGTACAGTACATTCTTGTGGCCCAAGCCAGGTTCCAGGCAGACAGCTGCATGTCCTACAGCATTAGCAACAGTGCATTGACGTTATTCAGGTGCAGCTCAGTACCGGTGTGTCTGATGTGAGTACTGTGGAGGCTGCTGGGAGGTAGTTGAATATCCCATGCTGCTCTGTGGCTGTGATGTGCTTGGTCCAGGGTTGGGATAAGCAGCATGGGGATTGGAACGCTGGAAACCATGAAGGAGAAGAGAATTGATTCCTACAGTGGATGCATTTATAATACAAATACAATACCCATTAATTTTTTGAGGTCTCTGTGCTGTGTGGGGCAATAATTAACAGGGACTACAGCACAGTATATCAATCACTTGTATTTACAGTGTTCTACTTATTTTCATTACAGTAACTAAGCATATGAACAACAGGAATATTTGATTGAGAGCTAGTAACAAGTAATGTTGTTTGTTACCCATTCTGAACTGTTCCTTCTGAATTCATATCTGTCATGTCACCAATGCCACTTCAACTATCCAGACATCTTATGCTTACCACTGTGGTACATCAGTGTGTTTAAAAAAAAACTTACAGCCAAAAATATCCTAGGTGCTCTCCATTGGGGTTTTCTTCCCCCTCCAAGAGCACATATTTGGAAGGTTTGTGGTGTATTTAATATCAATGATAATTCAAGGAAATTTCTCTAGGAGACCTTTGCATATGAGATTAATTTTGGTTTACTGGAGCATTCACTATAAGGTAGGTGTTTTCTAGACAGTCAAGAAGAGATAGTCCCTGCCCCAAAGAGCTCACAAAGAAGCCAAAATCTTGTACCCGTATAACCTGCCCAGGACCAAATGTGGGATACAAAAAAAAAAAAAATGAGAGACGTATTTGTTTAATTGTTACAGTTTAAAAAGCTGTAATTGATGTGAGATTTATTTCTTTAGCTTAAACACTTAAACTCTTCCTTTTCATGAGTCTTCATTTAGATCAGAAGTTAAGTTAGATTCAATAAATGTGTTGAGATGGCTACATATTGGGGAAATAAAAATAAAGGGATGACCTTTATAAAGCAAGGTAGGTGGCTACTCTTCACACATGCATTTAAGGGACTGAATCACTCTCTAGGTGTGTGATGTGGAGGGGAAAAGAAATCGTTCTAACAGTACTTCCAGCCAGCAGGAATACATTAGCATTGCTGTACATCATAGCTCACATGATGGCTGAGCTGTTACGACATTTATCTTCACTCTTGAGAGACACACTACGCACTTACTGAGACGTGTCAGAGTAACAGATCAGCCATCATATGATCCAGTTCTGTATAATAAATAAAGGGTATGTTTAATGGTGCAAAAATCTCTGGGTGTACTTTTTGGTAACATGTGCCTCAAGTATGCAGGAAACTGAAAAAAACTTTGAAGTTTAAAATTAGCCATTAATGTTTTATTTGTAATATAGTTAACAGGCTTCCACAACCTGACTACTGAAAAATGTTGCTTATTTATTTTATGTGGCCAATTACAAGATGACTCAGTGCATTCACATCATGTAGAGCAACAAGTGACTTTTAAAAATAAAAGTTAAAATCCCAAACAACCCAGCCCGCTCTACCTCCAAACACCACTAACCCTCTCTTCATAAGACAAAAGCTTGTTACATCCTCCGGGGACAGGACTGCTTCAATTCATTTCAGTGTTGTCACATTAAATGTTCAAGTTGAAACGTCTGAAACCAAGGGACATGGAAGTCTATATACCTGTAAAAATCCTTACCTAATTGCTTTTATGCATGACAGAAAAGGTTGCATAGGGGGAGAATTTATAGGCCAGCTTGCTTCAGGGAGATTAAACAAAGGATCTAGCTGCTGAGGGGATGTCTTAGTAAACCTCCTCAAGGGATGGTTATTTCCCTCAGAGGGCTCAGATGTAACAGTATGAGAGAACCAAGGGACAGGTGTTTGGACAAAACAATGGTGTATTTTAAATTTTTCTCCTTCCTCCTTGGGTTGAAGAATCTTAGGGGGAGATTCAGAGAGATGTGTCCCCATCAGTAGGTGGCATCTAATTGCTTTGGCCTCAGTGCTGTCAAGCTCATGTGGGTTCCTTCCATCTGCCTTATTTACTATATGTAAACTCATGAGTGCAATACCATCCTTGCCTTCTTAAAAGTCTGGGGGAAATAGACTGAATTTCTTAAAGTCAAACATTATGCCTTTCAAAGGCATGGCAAAAAGGTGAGCAGTCAGGAGGAGCCAAAGCACTTGCAAGAGCTGCTGAGACAGTGAAGGGGCAGTTACCACTACTCCATGCAAAAATAGCCCTATATGGCCCTTGTTGAAAAACACTGCCGCCTCAGGCAGTAAGCCTGGGAGGGATGTTAGTGGAGTGAGAAAGCTGAGGAAGGACCACAGCTTTCCTCAACCTAGATGAGGGTGACAGGTGGACTCCCTAAGCAATCCCTGCGTACACGGAGGGTGATTCAGAGCTCCCTGATTTCCCAGCTTGTAGACTTCAATCCATGCTCACAGGAGAGGTAGCTTGGGTTTGCTCTGATTCCCATGCTCTCAGGTCAGCTGCCACTGTGAAGTGGGGTGAATAGCATGTGAATAGTGCAAGCAAGTGGAGATCCCCTGCCCCAACACACAAGCCCTACACCTCTTTTCCTTAGCTATGTCAGTCAGCATGGAAGAGAGACAAGAGGTTCTGCTGCATCTGCCTTCTTCAGAGACTCAGTCAGAAAGGAGTCAGCAGAAATGATGCCAAAACAATCTCTGGACAGCAACTGACTTAGCTGCCTGCAGGTTTAAGAGGGATCAACCCTCGTGTTGGAAAATATTTTGTAAATGCACACTCCACTGAGGGAGAGACTATTATAGTTACATTCTGAGGCAGCCCTTGCTGCACAGTGCTTAAGGTTGAACAGAGCTTTCTGTTTAGAACTGATTATTCAAAGTGCTTTAAAACCCACATGCATAGTGAAATGGACCTGAAAATTGATACACTAGCTGAAGTCCTGGGGTAGAGTTAGTGAAGAAAATTTGGGGTCATTTGGCTATGGAGCTCATGACATGCAGCTCCTGCAAAATGACCTGCCTTTATGTTTTTAGGTTTATACCTTTATGTGTGCAGAGCCAGGGGAAAAACTATAGGCTTTATGAGGATCAGGGCCATACCACTGGGCTACCTGAGTGCATCTAGTCAATGATCCCAAGAACCAGTTTTAAAAGTCAATTATTTCAAAGTTATTGGACTTTCATTCTTGTTTTATGAAGTAGTACATAGGGGGTATGGCAAGCAAACTGACAGCAGCTATCTTACAGAGACAGAGGATCTAACTTCTCACTTGAGGAAAGTGTTGTTATATCTTTCACAATATAAACATGCTTTAGTCCCTCATTTTGAAAAACCCACCATTGACCCCACTGGCCTCTCCAACTAACCACCCATCTCCCTTTCCCTGTCTACAATCACTGTCTGGAGTTCCTCTGCACCTATTCCATCTTAAACCCCTTCCAATTCAGCTTCTGCCTCTAGGGGCTGGTCCACACTAACCCTCCACTTCGAACTAAGATACGCAACTTCAGCTACGTTATTCAAGTAGCTGAAGTCGAACTATCTTAGTTCGAACTTACCGCGGGTCCACACGCAGCAGGCAGGCTCCCCCGTCGACTCCGCGTACCCCTCTCGTGGAGCAGGAGTACCGGCGTCGACGGCGAGCACTTCCGGGATCGATCCGGGATCAATTTATCGCGTCTAGACAAGACACGATAAATCGATCCCAGAAGATCGATTGCTTACCGCCAGACCCGGAGGTAAGTATAGACGTACCCTTGCAGTCCACTGAAACTAGACTCTCCAAGTCTCTAATGACCTATTCTCTAGGCAAAACTCAAAATCAGTACTCCATCCTGGTCAGCCATCTGTGACACTGTTGAGCATGCTCTTTTTCTTGAAATCTTGTCCTCACTTGGCATCCATGACTCTGTCCTCTCCTATTTCTCTAATGGCTCCTTCAGCATGTCCTTTGAAAAATCCTCTACATCTTCCCTCCAACTTTCTGTAGCTGTTCCACCACTCCAAAGATTCTCACCTTGGTCCCTTTCTCTTCTCCCTCTATGTCTTATCTCTGGGTAATCTCATCCACAAACACAAATCCAACCACCATCTCTACACTGATGACTCACAGATCTACCTCTCTACTTCAGAAAGGTCTACTTTTGTCCAAATTAAAATCTCTGTCTATTGCTGGACTTCAACTCAGCTCAACATGGCTAAAACAGAGCTCTTAATCTTCCCCCGCAAGCCCTGCGTGTTACCTCGTTTGTCAATCACTGTGGACAACACCACCATCCATCCTGCCTATGACTCAGACCCATAATCAGGGCATCAGCTTTGACTATGACCTCTCTCTAGGTCCTCACCTATGTCTAAATCTAGCCAATTTTTCTGCATTGCTTCTCTAAGGTATGGCCTTTTTTTAATCCATCCACACAGCTAAAACTCACTTCCAGGCTCTCATCTCACATCTCAACTACTGCAATGTCCTTTTCTCCAGCAAATGCAACTTTGCCCAAGTCGTATCCAGAATGCTGCTTCAAATCATTTTCCTAGCCTGTCACTTTGACCACATCATCCCACCCCCCCTTTGCATCCCTCCACTGGCTCCCTCTTCTCTATCACAAAACAAACTGCTTTTCTTTACTTTCAAGGCTCTTCACTGCCCATCCCACCCTAGCTATCATCTGTTGTTCACTATTGAAATGTCAGCTCCTGCCTCCCTAGCCCGCTTGTTAAATTTTCAAACATACACCTTCATATTTCCTCCCATGCTGCCCCATATTATCTTTCTTCAAACCCTCCTTGAAACTCTTCTTTTCCAACTTGACAAGAGTTAGGACGCTCTTGTCCAGAGACCACTCCCTATATCATGCTAACCAATATTGTCTCATTATTTTCTTATATTCCCTGATCTGTCTGTATCCATCTGTTGTCTCTTGTTTTATAATTGGCTCCCTGAACCAGGGACCATCCTTTTGTTCTGTGTTTGCACCGTGCCTACCACAATGGGGTCCTGCTCCGTGACTAGGGCTTCTAGGTACTAAGGTAATACTAATAAAGAATAAATAATAATAAATAATAATCACAAGTTATTGTTTCCTTGCCACTCCTAACTTGACTCGCGTCAGAAGTTGAAGTTGCAGGATTGATAGTTAGGAAAAAAAAAAATCTTATTTTTTTAAATTGAGTGCACTTGATCTGAAAGAAGCTGAGATACAATAAATACGGAACCCCACCATGCCATTATACAAAATCATTTTTAGAGTAGAGTTGCACTATAAGTA
Source organism: Terrapene triunguis (assembly GCF_002925995.2). Lineage (NCBI taxonomy): Eukaryota > Metazoa > Chordata > Testudines > Emydidae > Terrapene > Terrapene triunguis. The sequence continues at coordinate 3,596,144 of NW_020664492.1, read as the reverse complement.
GTTTCTTCTAAGTTACAATACACAAGAGCCAAATATAGAATATATGGAAAATTGAAGTTGAGATACCTGATAGTCTGAGGTCATGATAAGTCCACCTGAGGTAGTGGTAGGAGGAACAACTCTCACTTTTTTCAATGGGGGTCCCTGTGTATGACTGTTGTCTTGGTTCCCTGGATGACCAGTTCCATTAGTATGGTTATTGCCCTGCTGCTGCTGCTGGTTCTTCTCAATTGGTTAAACACAAAGAAAAATTTCAACTCAGAAGCAGTACAAGAGCAGCAAATGTGAAATACTGAGGTAAAGCTCAATGAGACAAGACAACACTGTATTTTAATACTTACTTTGTCTCCTTTATCATCGGGTTCTTCTTCTGTTAAAAATTCTCGTTTTGGGTAAGGGATCTGACAACCTGCAAAAACACTGCAAAAACAAATTAGCAGTCTTTGTATATCTGCCTAGAATCAGCGAGGTTAGTCGTAGATGAAGATCTAGTATTTTGTCCTGTCTAGTTTCAAATTTCCTGAGCCACAGCCTAATATATCTGTCAAGTAGTTTACCCCTTCTTAATAACATCATTTACTTAGCCTGGGTATTCACATGTATTTGTTTTAACCTTTTGGTCATTTTTATTCTTCTCCTTCCAACTCCCACCAATTTGTCTGTTTCTGGGTAATATGGTGACCAGACTGGAGTTGGAGAGATGGAAGAGTCCTGTTAGATACCAGAGTCAATTCCTCTATAAGTGCACAATGTAGGTCTCTTCATCCAGTTATACAGAAATTCATAAAATGTTGAACTAAATAAAGGTCATCAATAATTGTGGTCCAGATGGTTAAAAACTCCATTACCAAATAAAAAAACATTAACTGTGACAAGACCTGGAAGCTTTTGGAGGTATGTGGTCTCTCACCTTAGACTCATGGACATACATGAATGAATTTGTTACTGCTAACCCAAGCTAAGATTTCTCCACTCGTAATCATATGGATATACCTTTATTTATAACTAGCCTCTGTACCTGCGAACATGCTATTAATTTTGTATTAAAATGCTGCCAATGTAAGGTTGAGGGAAAAGAATATTGACCTAAGAGCAGTTTCTGCAAAACCAAACCACTTGCATGACAGCACTAGAATATAAAGACAGGTCAGGAGCCGTTATAAATATTTCACTAAGCTGAGTTGAATTAATTTCATTTTAATTAACTGTTATAAATATACATAACACATTTTATAAATTCTTCCCTTAATAATGAAAAAAAGGAATGATATGCAGCATGTGAACTGGCCTTTCTAAAACAAGGCCACTCAAGCACTGGCAGGCCATCTTAGGATGCTTTATCATAGACTGTTCACACTTTTTGTCTGTAAGCTTTCTTATGTTTAGAATCTCCCTGTGCAGTTGAAAAGAAAGTGTGTCTACAGAAAATGGATTTAGGCTGTGAAGTATGAAAGTACAGAGAGCCTGTACTATTTCCCTCCCCTCCATCCCCTGAATTTACAACAAAGGGTAAGATGGAAAAATGTAAACTAATTAGTAAATGTCATCAGCATTCTAGAACAGAGAACTGGACCTGCAGGCACTTAGCAGTTGTCCACAAAGATCTGTAGCATGCATAATCAACCTGTCAGTGAATAACAGGATTAGTGCTGTGACTAACAGGATCAAAGTTTCATAAAGCAAGAGATTAATAGGAATGCTACTTAATTTTAAAAACCTCAAATGGCATTTTAGTTAGTATAGCTTTTTCTTTGCTTGTCAGACAGTAAGTATTTAATTCATTATTCACACACACAGGTATGTATTTATAGTAAGCAGTAAACAAAGAGCATACATTAAAAAATATCTGAATATGCTAATGGATTAATAAACTGACCACTTACTCAGATGTGGGAAGTGGATCTTCTAAGAAATAAGGATCCTGCATAGCCTGTTCTGAGGTAATTCTCTTTATTGGGTCCATAGTAAGCAATTTCTGAAGCTAAGCAGAGTTTTAAAAAAAAGTTCAGTATTATGAAAACTATTAATGAAAGCCTTTGTCCCACTGTATTCTGACATGAAACTGCCACCCATATGATGTAATTTCTAGATCCCAATCACTAATGGCAAATATGAACCATATTTTCCCCTCATGTTTTAAATATTAATTGAATTTGTTATTGAATAACCACTTGTTTCTACCTATAAAACTTAAAACTCACTCAAATAATTAGCTTTGCCATAAGTGCTCTACCAACAAAATCTTCGAAACTTCCCCCTGCCCCAATAAATCAATATACTGTAGTTTTGCTAGTCTGTCCTTTCTTTGTGAAGAAGCTTTATTTTAAAATTGATTCACACACATTAACTGAGTTTTTATGTCACACTGACATGCACATTTACTTGGAAGAAATGATCTTTCAGGAATTTTCATTTGATTTATAGTCAACCAATATTCTGACCAAGACCCCACATTTACTACAGCCCCGTTATAAGTACTATTTATATAGCACCATTGAATACCCACCACAGAAAGAGGCAATCATAATGTAATGCATGTCTAGATGGGATAGGAAACTCCACCTGCCCAAGTAACTCACAAATAGTGGGATCCAATGTGCATGTACTAATTATGAGGATAGTAGACTCACTGTATTTTAAATGTCTGAATGGCATTCAGAGGAGGGAGATGAGCAAAATCTTAGATCTTACTTTATTTATTGATCTCAAACCATAAGTGAAATCAATGGAAAGGCTCCAGCAGGTACAAAATGCACTGTCTGCCTCCTCCATGAGCACATCAAGCCTGTGCTCTAGTCCCTCCGCTGGGTGTGAGTCCACTTCCATAGCCAGTTGAAGGTCACTGTCTTAATCTTCATACTAACTAACAGATCGGGTATCAGCTGCATTACAGACCATATTTCATATTTCATCCAATGCCACCAAGAAAGTGATGCTCCTCTGGGACAATGCAGATCACAAAGCATGAGAGCACCAAGGACAAAGCAAAGTATAAGAATATTTCCAGAGGAAATCAGAGAAATTTAACCTGACCACTTTCAGGAAATACTACAAAACCTTCCCCTTTTATATAGTTTTTCCATCATAACCAGAATAACTTTAAAAACTAACCCACTTATCTCCTTCTCTTTCCCTTTCCCCCCAGTCAAAATAGCCCTAACCCAAGGAGAGCTTTCTATAACCAGAAAAGATAGTAGAGCAAGTGTCTCCAAGAAGCCCTCTACGGATTTTGCTATTGTCAATCTATTTTACGTGGAAGGCATTCAGATACTTACATAATGGGTAGCAGTACAAAATCCTAAACAGTATATATTGAGGGGAGGGGGAAAAACAAGACTGTCCTAATCACAGTGAAATAAAGTTATGTGCTCTGAGGGAATGATTAGCCAGCAGGCAGAAACTGGTCTTAAAGATGACTGTTACATAATCTCAAATGTATAGGAAGAGATACAGAAACTCTTTAGGTGTAAATTCAGTCCAAGTTGGAATAACTGATCTAACCTTAAAATATCCAAGTGTGGTACTGCTCTTAAACTCAATCAGCTTGATTTTATGAGAGGAACACAGTAATGTTGCAGAAGCTGTCTGGGCATTAATACTGCATTCATCACTATGGCATCCTCAGCCCATTTCAAATTCGGAAGTGAACACATTAGGGCCCTGTTGACACAGGGATGTTACATCGCATTAGTTTGTTCGCTGTGAGTGCAACAATTTAACTACATCAAACTGAAGTGCATCCACACCACTTTGTCATGTCAGTCTAAGGTGCCTCTATCTGTTATTCATTATATCCACACAGCTCTGCACTATTTGCTCAGTATTCTGGGTAGATATCCCATGGTGCACTGTTCCACCACAAAGATCCATGCTATGTGATTTTTCTTGTTGTGGATGCCTCTTCAGCAGGATGATTTTTCAGTAGGTGGATGCCTACTGGAAAATGCAGGAAATTTGGGGGTGGGTCAAATTAATAAAACTCCCTGTATTTCTCTGCTGGCATCCATTAATTTTGTCAGTGCTATTTTTGAATTGCTGTCAGGCAGCATGGAGGACACACTGCTGAGCAGGGTAGATAAAAATTCATGATTTAAAAAAAAAAAAATCAGATTTTTTTTTTTTATTTAAATCGTTTTTTTTTATAAAGATAGTTTTAATTAAGATACCTTATAGCTCAAAGATATCTCATCATGGAATAGGGATTATAAATTCAAATTCTATAGTCTGAGACAATATATTCATGTAATGTTTAAGAAAAGTTTTTGTAAATTAGTTCCAATAGTTCACGGATTAGGGGCCCAATCTTATGGGGTTCCATGGGCTTCTGTATAGATTATTTAGGTTAATCTTTCTATCTACCCAATGGGACTCAGTACTCAGTCTAGAAGATACCACCAGAGATGCTTAGTTTTGCAGTTCTCAAACTGTGGATTTGTGTCTCCAGAAATAACATGTTTGTTAACAGCAAAAATGTTTTAAATAAATAATATATAGAGGTGAGAAATAACAGACCTCAACCCTATTGTCCCTCTGCAAATTTGTGTACATAGAGTCAATTCCTTACCTCTCGGTAAAAGTGCAAAGTTTCAAAAAGTTCAATGAATAGAAGATTGTTGGGGGCGGAATAGATCTGGACAAGGAGATGAAGTCTGGAGATAAATGTGAGAAGGGAGGGACAGGCAGTAAAAACAAAAGCGAAACTGTTTGAGCAGCATATTCCAGAAGTCTTGAGGTCTTTCTGAGTGTAGCCTTCATTGATTTGAGATCTACCATACCATTCTCTCACTAGAAGGGAAAACCATTAATGGCAGCAGGCCATAAAAGAGACCCAGTTTGGGAATATTTTAATTAAGTTCCTCTACCTCTGGATAAGACAGGCATGCGTGCAAAATGCAAACTGCAACAAAGAAATGCAAGGCCTGGTTGCCCAAATGAAACAACATCATGAGAAGTGTTCCTTCTCAGGAAGAAGCTGTGTTGAAGATGATGAAAGAAACATGTCTAAACATGCAGGATCTTTGGGTTGGTAAACTTTATTTCATACTTTTCTTAAGGACTGCCTGTCTTCCTTCTGGACTATTCTTGAATTCTCATGTTTGAGCAAAAAATATAGTTAGTCTATGGTACTATCATTTTAGATGCAGTTGTGATAAAAAATAAATAGCTGAAATAGGCAGATCTTCCTTTTACAATTTCACCTTTAAAGTAGTACTGAGTGTCAGTGAATGCAATGAGTAATACTAAATGAGCAGTATGGTAATCATAATTAAACTGCATTGACTTATTTTTGTTTAGGAGAATGCATCCTCAAAATACAGGATTCTGAAGACTATCCACCTTCAAGATCACCATCATTTTCTATAGTTTCATAGTTATCTGCCAATGATAGTGTTTCAATCACATCATGTATGTCACATAGCTGCAGTATATCACCTGTAGCAAAAAGAAAAAAAAAATCTCCATCATCCAGAAACAGGTATAGATAAGTTTGTGATAAGAACCAGCAGATTACAAAAAGAGGTACTTGATGAAAAAATTGCCCGATTTGTTTATGCAACAAACTCTCCTTTCCGTATGACTGAGAACCCACACTTCATTAACATGGTTCAGTCATTAAGACCAGGATACAGTCCACCCAACAGAGCAGATGTCACAGGCAAATTGCTGGATAAAGTGTATGAAAGAGAAATTGAGCAGTGTGCACAAGGTCTAGATGGGTGGAGCAATATCCACAATGATCTTGTTGTATGTGCTTGTGTGACAACAGAATAAGGGGATGTCTTCCTTACAGAAACAGTTGATACATCAGGAAATGCACACACAGCAGAATACTTACTAGAAGTAGCAGTAAAAGCTATAACAAACTGAAAAAAAAATTCAAATATCTAGTATGCAGCTTGGTCACAGACAATGCTGCAAATGTATCCAAGATGAGAAGAAATTATTTAGAAGAGAGTCTCAAGCTAATAACATTCGGTTTCAGTGCTCATTTGATGCACCTCCTAACCAAAGACTTCAGTGTTCCAGAAAGAAAGGCTAATGTTGTTGAAATTGCACAATACTTCTGTAACAACCACTTTGCAGCAGCTGCTCTGAAAAAAGTGGGAGGAACCAAGCTAACTCTTCCACAAGACGTGCGATGGAACTCAGTAGTGGACTGTTTTGAGCACTATATCAAGAACTGGCCAAATCTGATGACAGTTTGTGAACAAAATGGTGAAAAAAATAGATGGCACTGTCATAGTCAAAGTTCTCAACATTGGGCTTAAGAGAAATGTTGAACACATGCTGAGTACCCTGAAAACTATTTCTGTAGCCTTGAACAAAATGCAGGGAAATAGCTGTTTTATTGCTGACGCTGTTGAAATTTGGAAGGAACTTAGTGAGATCTTAAAAAGAGAAATATGCAATGACAGAGTTAAATTACAAGCATTAAAAAAATGAATGGGACAAGCACTATCTCCAGCTTATTTTCTTGCAAATATTCTCAATACTCAGTACCAGGGTCAAACCTTAACTGCTAAGAGGAGTTAGCGGCTATGGACATCCAGCAATCATCCCTCCATAATACCAACTATAATAAACTTCAGAGTTAAGGGTGAACCATTCAAGAAATATGTTTGCTGATGATGTTTTAAAGAAAATCACACCAGTGAACCATATTCAGAGACTGTTGAAGTGATAATTTCACATTTAACAGCAGTAGCTTCTTCTGCCGGTGTAGAAAGAATATTTTCTTCCTTTGGACTAATTCATTCCAAATTCGAGAAATTGTTTGGGACCTGAAAAAGCACAAAAGCTTGTTTTTCTTTTCCAGATTATGAACAAACAGGAAATGAAGGTGAAGACTACTGAGTTAGTTGCAGAAGCCAATATTTTAAGTTTCTCATGTTGACCTGGCTGACATAGTCGATTTAATTTTTTTTGTTTTTTAAAACATTTCAATTAACTGTTTTAGTTAAAAGCAATTTTAACAAAAACAAACCTGATTTAAAAAAACGTGAATGTTTAACTAAATTCAAGAATTCATATGCTTGTTTTGTTAAAGTATTTTATGGTTGCTGTTGAAGAAAAAAATCCAGAATACATAACGTTGTTGTTTTAGTTAAATAAAACAATTTAAATGTCTGTCTGGTGATGTTCTTCTCCTAATACAGCAAAATCCTCCAAATATTAATGATTAACCTGTTGAATTGGAGATAGTTCACCTCCCAATGACTTTATAAATATCTGCTTCAATTACCTTTTGTAAATGAAATAACCAAACAATTCATTTTCTGATATAACTGTAAAACTAATCTGAAAAGTTTTCAAAATAAATCACTTTAAAAATGTATAGTGTGTACCTTCTAAAAATGAAACCTACATCTATCTCTGAGTTGTGAAGAATATGTATTAAGGTTATAACAACCAACAAGAATGCACTTTTATGTAGAAATCCAGGATTAAATCGAGTCTTCCTGACTAGTGATTTAAATCATGATTTAAATCAATTTGATGGTAATGAATGTACTGGAACCAAGGAAATGTGTGTTTGTTTTTATTAGGAATTGACAGTATGAGGGATACTATGCCATTTATGGATGGAGATGTACCTCCATGAAATTTTTCAGCCAAAATGAATTCACTGGGTTAACAAAAAACACAAGTAACAAACTGCATCTTGAATAAAAACAAAAACAATTAAACAAGAATGTGCTGCAAACTTAAGACCAATGGAATGGAGGCATGGTCACGGAGTGCTGTAGGTGATGATCTCCATCTCCTGGGGTTGATTGTTGAGGGAATGGCCTATAATTAGGTTGACTGAACTCATTTTAGAGGATTTTGGACGGTTAGGGTGCAATTTTTGACCTTTGTAACAAAAGGTGCTCCATCGCAGGTGTTTGCCTGTACATGGTCTCAGGGCCGGCTCTGGCTTTTTTGCCGCCCCAAGCAAAAAACGCTGGGCCCGCCGGAGCAGCAAAGGGGGGGGGG
>NW_020664492.1:3583789-3588067 GCF_002925995.2 Terrapene triunguis | reverse complement strand
GGGGGGGGGGGGGGGGACACAAACCGGCCGGCCGGAGCGGTGAAGGAAAGAAAAAACAAAAAAAATACCTGCAGGGCTGCGGGAGCGTGGGTGCAGAGGGACTCCCGGCCCTGCAGACCCCGGGCAGCGGAGTGCGCACCCCAGCTAGTGGGGGGAGAGAGAGAGAAGGGGGGCCCCCAGGGCTTCCTTAAGCGGGGCGCTGCCACGCGGCCCCCTCCGCGGGCGCCTCCTGCCGGGAGGGCTCCGCACTGCTCCAGTCGGCAGGCAGGGAAGGACGCGGACTGCCCTCCCGGCTTGCTGCAAGGCGCTCTCCTCCTCCGCCCCCTACGGGGCAGCGGGAGCAGCAAACCAAAAAGAAAAAACCTGCAGGGGCCGCCAAAGCGGTGAAGCGCAAAAAAAAAAAAAAAAAAAAAAAAAAAAGGATTAGATGGAATGCCGCCCCTTGGAATCTGCCGCCCCAAGCACAAGCTTGCTCCGCTGGTGACTGGAGCCGGCCCTGCATGGTCTGCATCATGTCCCTTTCCAGGGCCATGTGTTCTCTTTTGATCCTTAGAGAATGCACCAAGAAAACCATCCCTCCACAACTCTGCCTTCATAGTCCTCTTTTGGGATGAATTGAATAGTTCCTGGAACAGATCTTCTCTTGCTTCTTCTCCCTACCCCCCATTCAAAGATTTGTCACCTTCTCTGTGGGTGATATCTCCCCTCTTTGTGAGCACCATGGCATTACAGGTGCTAAGGAAACTCAGAAAAAGCACAAGTACTTATTGCGCCAATTCTAGTCTCCAGGCCAACAATGATCAAATGTTTCTTTTCCACAATTTTGGAATGTCATTCCCATCTTCTCCTCCCATGCAGAGGTTCCCTTTGAAATGGTAAATTGTTTTGTCAAATTACTTCCCTCTACTATAGGCCCTCTATAACAAAGGTTGAGTAACTGTGCTAGTTTGAGTAGGTGTGAGGATAGTTGGTTGCCTGTGCTGGTTTCAGGTAGGTGGAGAACTACAGGGATGGGTGAATGGGGGCAGCAGTCAGCCAACTAGTTATTCTATGTGCAACCTTGCAGGCTTATCCTCATGTTGGAAGATGTAACCCTGAGGCAAATCCTGAAGCAATGGGCAAACCAGAAAGATACACAACATTCCTATTTACCAACACTCCTATTTATCTCACACCTGGGGCAGGAGTGGAACAGAAACACTAGATATATGGGCAATCCTGAGAGAGCTTCTGTGCCTTCCAGTGTGGTGCATGACAAGACAAACCACTATCTTTGCCTTAAGTTCTCTTTCATAACACCTACGTAAAGTATACTTCAAAGTTAAAAAAGTTCTGGACTAGCTGTTCTAAAAGCCAAATGCCTTTTAATGTCTTATCCCTTCTGAAATGTCTCTATCACCTATTTTGGGCCAAATACCTCAAGAAATCTCAACTTTACTAAAACTGAATGCAATGATGAAAATGAGCCAATGTACCTTTTCTATTATTTTTTCCTCTTTCTGGATCTGCCTCTAAAATAAACATGCTTGCCTTCCAATGTGTTTGATTTTTTTTTTTTTTTTTTAGGTCCTCTGGTGCTGACTTTTTGACCTAGGGGTGAATGGGAGGAAGGGAGAGGGAATGGGAAGCAGCTTGAGAAGGGTGGTATGGAGGTGATAAGTGTGGCTAGTGGTTGCAGGATTTCATACTGTAAAGAAAGAAAACTTAACAGCCATACGTCTCCAGTTTAGATACCATTTTGAGCATGCTGGGGAGGGAGATGTTAAATGCCAAGTAGGTAGAAGAAGATTCCTAGCTCTGTCAAGTATGGTGTCAGGAAAGAAAAAGTAGTTTAAATCACCCAATGCAGTTATGTCATAAGACAGGACACAATATTTGCTGGTAGAGCTCCCCTTTGCAGCAATTTCAGTCTGGCTGCTGGTAGAGATTTTTTCCACATCAGTGTGTCCACATGAGGTTCTCATATAATGTCCAAATCTGCTGTTTCATAGTTCTTGGCTGCCCTGATAAATCATCTTCTGGTTGGACCCCATGGCAAACCTGGGGTCCAGGCTTGTGGCAGGATTTGGGGTGCTTGCCATGTTGTCTTGGATGCTTGCTGTTTTGTCTGAGGTCTTTTGTGGATAACTATCCACCACATAATTCTCAGGTTTGGTGATGGCATTCCTTGCAAAACACAGTCAAGATCCTCAGAATATGGGCAGGTAGTGGGAGCGTTTCCAGAGGTCCCTTGTGCTTAGGTACTTTTGCCAGAGCTCCTTTGTTTTGACGAGGCATTGGGACATCTCCAGGAGAGCCTCCTCTTCTTTATTTGCTCTAATAGTATCTTGTAGATGTCTGTATTCCAGTGACTCTTCTACAGATGGGACTAGACATGCAGCTCTTCCAAAGACAGCAATCAAGTCCAGAACTGCAAGGGTTTACAGAGAACCATGGGGAAGGGGGAGCATGGCTGTTATAATGGATATGGATACTCTGGTGTGCGAAGTCATTACTATTGAATACTGGTATGGAAAGGGGGTACTCCTGGCTGCTTGCCACCCTTTAAACAGAGAGGTGACATCCAGTCAAGCTGACCCCAGAAAAGTGGAGGGCACAGAGATAAGCTCATCCAGCTGTGAAGCAATGCAGTGTGGGGTATAGTAGTTGGACGACTGCCAGAAGCAGAGTAGCTAGGAATGCGTCCACACAAACATTAAAGCAAACAAACTCAATGTGAAGTAGAGTTGCTTCCATTCCAAGGATTACTTACTGCAATGTAAGATGCCAAATAATTTGGTTTAAAAACAAGTTGTGAGTGGACACAAGGCCCTTTAAGGCAAACTAACTACAGTTACTCTGACGCAACATTTCTAGACAAGGCCTAGAAATTCTTTGATTTTCTCCAGCTCTCACACAATATTTTCTTCTTTTATTGTGAGAAGAGTAGGTCAAAGTAGTGGGGTTTCCACTCAATCTAAAAGCGGTGAAATATGTGGTAGTTTCAAGACCAAGTGCCATACACCAAGAACCCTGCTTTCCACACACGAGAGTTTCACCTTCTCTGACAGTTCCATTAATATAGTGAAATGTAGCTGTGACAGGGGAAGTTGTGTAGAATGAGATGGTCCTTCACATACCTAGGCAAATCCCATAGCAAGTTTAGAAGATAAAGATAAAAATTTGGAACTTAATGCTTTATTGAATGGTGAAGCCATGCAAAGAAAGGCGCACAAGGCAATGGGCTCTCATTACTTACGTCACTCAGTAAGTGGACTGCTGTATTTTCCAACCAATTGTTGCTTTTATAAACAGGTGTGAATCTACTTTGAAAAGTGACTATATAAAAATGGAACCTTCTAACTCCACGTCTGCTCCCTGTATTTGGTTTTTGGTTTATTTTAGTGACAAATTGGTTTTTTCAATTGCTCTTTACTCCTGTTAGCACTGCAAAGCCAACTATTTCTTTTGTGCATAACTGACATAATGGTTTACTAAATTCCAGTCACACCTAGTCACTGATGGAAGTCTTTAAAATAGTTATATACTCAACTTGCAGCATGAGATTCATAAGCAGTTCTTCACGGACTGCACGTGGCTTTAGTGAAGCATCAGTTTGAATGGAACTGTTCTTACACTGACTCAGGCACCGGAAAAGGAAAGAGGGAGAGCCGATACGCTGAATGGCATCTCACAGCAAAAGCTAAACAAAACAACATCCTGGCATAGCATTATGGTGATTAGATTATGGGGCTACCAATAAGATGCTGATGAGTTCTAAGCACACTGGATCACAAACTGGCAGGAGAAAATAGAAAAAAACAGTGGAAATTCAGAGCTGAATGACTATGCAACTATCACGACAGAGAAGAGATTGAAACTCACACATTTTCTGTTCCACTCGGAGTGCAGAAGTATCTATTAGTAAAAAATAAGAGTAAAAATTGTCTAACCCTGGGAGAAAGGAAAGCGAGCTTTCTGCTGTGAGGTCATCCTGTCAGCACAGAGCCTAGCTGCATTGTATCTGGGGAGGGAAATGAGGTTCCAACTAACTCCAGAAGGGACTCTGCAGTTTAGCATAGTAGGAGTAGAGTGGCTGGGTGCACTGTCTCAAGACCATAGAGACACAAGGGAAACTCAGGGAAAGAAAGAAAATAGAAATAAATTATAAAAAAAGAGATAATAGACAACATGGGAAGAAGTTGTTAGATAAGTCCCCGATAAGTTCTGCATGGAGGGAGGGAGGGAGGGAGTGTGTGTGTGTGTGTGTGTGTGTGTGTGTGTGTGTGTGTGTGTGTG
>NW_020664492.1:3544378-3583779 GCF_002925995.2 Terrapene triunguis | reverse complement strand
TGTGTGTGTGTGTGTGTGTGTGTGTGTGTGTGTGTGTGTGTGTGTGTAAGGATCAGCGTGTGAAAAGGGGAAAAGACTCTTGAGAAATCGGAGAGCCTATGAAAATTTGCCCCATTTATGAAAATTGGAAAAAAGTGTTCCTGGGAGCATCATAGAACCCAGAAATTCACTGGTGCTGGGAAGAAGTTATTCACCTTATGCAGTAATGATGGTTTTTTGAGATGTGTGTCCACTGCAGGTATGCTTGGGTCCCTCTGCTGCTGATCTGAGAACTTCGGTAGCAGTGTTTGTAAGGCCCACACATGGGCAGTCTCTCCTCGTACTGCACCACGAGACTAGTCAGCGCATGCAGGCTAAGCCCCCTCAGTTCCTTCTCTACCTTAGAAAGCAACAGAGGGTCCTGTGGCACCTTTAAGACTAACAGAAGTATTGGGAGCATAAGCTTTCGTGGGTAAGAACCTCGAGACTTGCATCTGAAGAAGTGAGGTTCTTACCCACGAAAGCTTATGCTCCCAATACTTCTGTTAGTCTTAAAGGTGCCACAGGACCCTCTGTTGCTTTTTACAGATTCAGACTAACACGGCTACCCCTCTGATACTTGACTTCTCTACCATAGAGTTACTGACAGTGGGTTGTGGAGCACCCACAGGGAGACATATCTCAAAGAACCATCGTTACTGCACAAGGCGAGTAACTTTTTCTTCTAGTAGTGTCCCTATGGGTGCTCCACTGTAGGTGACTCCCAAGCAGTATCCCTTCTAGAGGGCTGGAACTTTGGAGTCGGGTCAGTTACAGATGACAGTGCTGTGGAGCCGAAGATGGCATTGGAGGCGGAGTCTCCAGTGATCACAATGTTCTGTAAAAGCATGGACTGACACCCACATTGCTGCTCTACAGATAGGGACATTCCTGAAGAAGGCAATGGATGAGGAGATCAACCTTGTGAAGTGTGTACCAATAGTATTTGGAGGTGTCATATTGCGAAGTTGGTAACATTGTCTGATACAATTCGAGATTCACTTGGAAAGTCTTTGGGCTGATACTGCTGAGCCCTTGGATCATTCCGCAACAAAGATGAAAAACCTGAGGGACTTCCTGAAGACCTTCATCTTGTAAAAGGTAGAAGGCTAGGGCTCTTCTGAAATCTAGAGTATATAATATAGCCTTTCTGTTTTCTCAGTGAGGCTTGGGATAGAAGGCTAGAAAATTAATCAATTAAATCACGTGAAACAGGGAGGTTATTTTACAAATGAATTTTGAATGTGGTCTGAGCGTCAGGGCTGGCGCTTCCACTAGGCAACCCTAGGCAGTCGCCTAGGGCAGCAGGATTTGGGGGGCGGCATTTTGCCATCCTCGGTGGCAATTCGGCGGTGGGGGTCCTTCCGCTCCGCGTCTTCGGGGCACTTCGGCGGCGGGTCCTTCACTCGCTCCGGGACCCACCGCCGAAATGCCTCAAAGACACAGAGCGGAAGGACCCCCGCCGCCAAATGTTCAGAGGAGTGCTGCCGCCCAGGGCAGCAAAAACCCTGGCGCCGCTCCTGCTGAGCGTAACCTTCTCTGGAAAGAATACTGTGTGGGGGGATGTGCCATCAGAGCCACTATTTCTCCTATTCTCCTGGCTGAAGTAATCGCTACCAGGAAGGCAGTTTTAATTGGGAGATATGTAAGTGAACAGGTGGCCATGGGTTTGAAGGGAGGCCTAGTCAGTCCTTTCAGTACCAGGTTTAAGTCCCATGTGGGTGTAGGAAGCCGAAGTTGTGGGAAGAGGTTAACTATACCCTTGTGGAATCTTCTGGTGTTTGGGTGCAACAGCACTGAGTATCCATCTACTGGATGGTAGAAGGCTGTTATAGCCACTAGGTGGACTCAGAAAGCTTAGAGACACCCTAGATCTTTTTAGGGACAATCTAAGATTTGTGGAAGTCTGGGAGATTTGTTGGGATGTACATCAAAACCAAAACCTGGACCATTTTTGTAGGTAAGTATGTTGTGTCAAGGATTTCCTACTGTGTAGTAATGCCCCTTGCGCCTCCATCAAAGAGGAGCTTTCCAAGTGTTTGAACTGAGGAGCAGTCATGCATTGAGGTGGAGAATTGCCAGGTTGGGATGTAGGGTACGTCCTCTGTTCTGCGAAAGGTGGTATGGTGGAACTGGAAGAGAGATCGGTGGGCACATCACGAGCTGTGACAGGTAAGGATACTAGGTCTGTCTCAGCCAAGCAGGAGCAATCAGAATGATGTGTGCTCTGTCTCTTTTTATTTTCAGCAGGACTTTTGATAGTAGGGGAAAAGGAGGAAAGGCGTAAAGAAGGTCCCCGTCCCAGGGGAGGAGGAGAGGATTGCCTATGAAATGTTGTCCTACCCCCCATGCCTGCTGCCATGTGCCCCAAGAGTTGTAGGCTGTTTCTGACTGATATTTGTGGGCTCTTTTGAATGGTCTCTGTGAGTGTAGCCAGAGAGAGGAATCTGTGTTGAGGTAGGAGAGCTCTGGCCTGTAAAGAGTCATGGTCGGAGCCTATGAATTCCAGGTGCCGTACTGGAGCGAGGAGTGATTTTTGTGCATTGATCTGTAGGCCCAGTTCTAAAAGCAAATACATTGCAGCTTTGGTGACCCGGTGAGCCTCTTGGAGAGACCGGGTTCTGAGGAGGCAATAGTCCAGATAAGGATAGATCATGACCCCTTGGGAGTGTAAGTGGGCTGCCACCAGAGAGAACCTTGGAAATTACTCTTGGGGCCAATGATAGCCAGATGTGGAACACCCTGTATTGGTAGTAGTCTTGTCCAAGAGTGAATCTGAGAAATCACCTGAGAGTCAGTAGAACTGAGATACGGAAGTAGGCATCCTAAAGATTGAGGGCCGAAAACCAGTCTCCCTGTTCCAATGCTGTAATGATCATTGCTGAGATGACCATCTTGAATTTTGAGCCTTTACAAACTTGTTGAGAGCTGTGAGGTCTCATATGGGTCTCCAACCTCCTTTCCTCTTGAATATTAGGAAATAGCAAGAGTAGAACCCTATGCTTCATAGCTGTTGAGGTACTGGTTCTATGGCTCCTAATGAGGAGACTATCTACCTCTTGTTGTAGTAAACTCTTGTGAGAAGGGTGTCTGAAGAGAGTCAGGGAAGGGTGTTGTGGAGGGGGCGGGGAGGTAAAACAGGTAGAGTACCCTTTGCAAACAATCTCTAAGACCCATCGGTCTGATGTTGTGTGCTCCCAGGTGCTGCAGAACGCTGCCAGCCGGTGGCCAAATGGGTGGGAAGCGGTGGTTGTTTGTAGCAGTTTCGGGGAGTTATCTAGCAGCACCTCAACCAACATGTTGTAAGGATAAGGCCTTTTCCTGTAGCCATATTGTAAGGCCTAAGGCCTTTATCAGCAACCGTTAGCTAAGAAGTGGGAAGTCACATCTTCACATTCCATCTAAATTACATTAAAACAATGAATTTATAGCATCCACCACAATGAGTTGGGTGGGAGAAGAATTCTCTCTCTTGCCGGGACATAATACTCTTTGTTCGCCCGCTTGCATGTCAGTGTGACCAATGCTGGGGGTACACCATCTTGTTTTCGCAGGATTGAGGAGAGCCTCATTAATAGGAAGGGCAACTTTTGAGAAGGAAGATGAATGGAGGATGTCAAGGAGCTTGTGGTGTGTGTCCTTGACTTTTTCCAGCAGTAGCTGGAGAGAGTCTGCAACTCTCCTTGCGAGATCCTGGAAGAAGCAAAAATAATCAGCCAGGGATGGTGGGGGAGGCATGACAGCCTCATTGAGACGGAAAAGGATATGGTCTTTGGGGTCGCCTCTTCCTCGACATTGCTCTTATGCTCCTCCAGGATTTCTCCTGGAGGTTCTGAAGCCCTGGACACCGTGGCCGAGGGAGCATGTCTCAGGGTTCTCAAGAGGGGCTAGAAGCCCGAGAGGCATGGGGGCAGTATGTAGAACCCAGGGGTCCCAGTATGGGCCACTGGTGGTGGCATAGAGCCCGGTGATGGTGCCCATGGTTGACCGTACCAGGATAATGGTGGTGGGGCCATATGAGGATATGCCCCGGGGCCCTGTTAATATCTGGCACTGTAGGGAATGTGGGAGGAGTATTGAGATACTCCGTCCTCTGGTTCGCTGAGTCTGCACTAAAGAGCAGGGGAGAGTGGCAAGGCAGCGGGGAAGACTCTTGTGCTGGACAAAGACTTGGTGCAGAGGTCCCGGTACCGAGGAGAGGAGACTCTGGCACGCCGGTTATACGGAGGTCCCTTGATTGCTGGAATTGCAGCCGTGCGGACTGGCTCAGTGTCACTGGTGGTGCCAAGGAGGATGGACATCTTGCCCACACCAGATGTTCATGTGCCAGATGGGCGTGTCGGTACTGATAGCGCTTTCAAGTGCTTGCTCCTGTCCTCCTCCCGCGGCGCTGTTGACTCGGTGCCCATGCCCATTGGATCTGGAGATGTGTCAATGGTACCTGCCGTTGTAGACTGTCTTGAGCCATGGGTACCGCGCTTGATCTGTCCTGGTGCAGACAGTACC
Organism: Terrapene triunguis; assembly: GCF_002925995.2. NCBI lineage: Eukaryota > Metazoa > Chordata > Testudines > Emydidae > Terrapene > Terrapene triunguis. Next base: position 3,579,255 of record NW_020664492.1, on the reverse strand, counting down.
GAGGATACCAACCATGCTGGGGATTGTTTGTGGCTAGCTTGTGGCTCACTCTGGGGACTTCCAGATCTCTTTTTTGATTTATGAGAGACATCAGCAGCTGATGTCATCACCCCATAGCCCTTGGATGTTGAGGAGTGTGGGGAAGACTCACATCTGCTTGGTGACTCTTGTTGCAGGTCCAGAAAGGGTGTGAGGGCTGCCTCCATGAATATAATCTTCTGCCTGAGCTCTGTCCTCGCAAGACCGAGGTCTAAGCTACTGACAAAGAGCACACTTTTGAGGGACATGTCCTTCCCGAGGCAACGAAAGCACCGTGAATACGTGTCTGCGACAGGGATAGCCTTGTTGCATGAGAGGCACTTCTTGAAGCCCAGAGACCTGGGCATACCCTGTTGGGGGGAAGGGCCCCCAACAAGAAAGGGCAGGAAGAAAAACAAATAAAATCTCTTTGTATGTATAGATTTATTTATTTATTTATTTTTGAGAAAAGAAGACACACTGCAATAACTCCTACTAAAAACTAAGCTCTAGGCTACAAAAGTAAGGCTGAGATAATAGTCGTTAATGGACTGCTGAGTGGGGTTAGCCCACGCATGCTGACTAGCCTTGTGGCGAGGCATGAGGAGAGACAGCGCATGTGCAGGTCCTAGCGGACACTGCTACCAAAGTTCCCCGATCAGCAGTGCAGGAACGCAAGCACACCAACAGTGGAGCACCCATAGGGACACTACTCGAAGAAGAATCTGGGTTCTGCCAACTTCAAGAGGGAAAAATCAATGTGCAATTTCATGAACATTTTCAGACTCAATCTTCCCCCTGGGGCTTGTCCCAAAAGCTCTGGTGGAATTAATATGGATATCCCTGATCTTGCACCCTGATTTAACCCCTTCTTTCGGGGTGGAAATCCAAAAACATTAGAGGTAAGAAATACACAGTTAAGGTATCCAAACAACTGCTGTCCTATAGTGATACCATGGGGGGAGGAGAGGGAGGACAAATATAAAACATTTTGTTAGCCCATCCTATCCATGATTACTTTGTGACTGGCTGTCTCCAATGAACAGAAAAATGAATCTCCAGGCCTTCAAGATTTGGAAAACAAAGGAGAAGTTTTCAGACCAAATTGGCCAGACCATTCACCCCTCTTCAATGAAGCTAATTTGCTCTGAACCAAAGTGATCCATTGTCTTATTGTGTGGGATACTAAAAGTGCTTATTATCAAGACCTATACTACATGGCAAGCTTGACCTACATTTTGTAGCAAGACCCCTGCAGCAGACTGGAAATGCAGCAGCTTCAGATAAATTAAAAAATTGAGGTTATTGAATTAAATATGAAAATGAATAATAGAATCACTACAGGTTTCAGAGTAGCAGCCGTGTTAGTCTGTATCCGCAAAAAGAACAGGAGTACTTGTGGCACCTTAGAGACTAACAAATTTATTATAGCATAAGCTTTCGTGGGCTACAGCCCACTTATGCATCCAAAGAAGTGGGCTGTAGCCCATGAAAGCTTATGCTATAATAAATTTGTTAGTCTCTAAGGTGCCAGAATCACTACAGTATTCCCAGTGATATTTAATTTGATATTAAATTTATGTTATGCTGCCCATATATTTTTAATCTTAATTTTCAAAGTGCTCCAGAATTTTGTGTTGGAAATGCCTAACTGTACTATAGAAGCTGTCAGGAGGAAACTAGAGATTTTGGCAGTTAGGTAGGAAAAAGTAGGGATTTTTGGCTCCTGGCAAGGAATGAAAAGCAGTTTGGGTTTATATGATAAGCGCATTACCTAATGCTGAAGTGATCAGTAATGAATCAGTTACCACGATTGACACTAAAATTTGCATAATCGGATTTGCTATTAGATTGCCTAATTGATATTTGAAAATGTGATAAAGTGACCTCTTTTACATACTGTAGAATTAGGATAAAATGGTGTATGGGGCGGGAGGGGAGGAGAAATTTTTCAGTAACTCTTAACTAGCAATTGTGTGCTACTCTAAGATTTTGTATTATCATGTGGAGCTAGCAGTGAAATCTTTGGCCTACAATAGTGTCAAATGTAGTCAAACTTGCAGGCAAAAGGCAGCACATCTGTACTAAAGCAGGGGTTCTCAAACTGGGGGTTGGGACCCCTCAGGGGGTCGCGAGGTTATACCTGGGGGGTCACGAGCTGTCAGCCTCCACCCCAAGCCCTGCTTTGCCTCCAGCATTTATAATGGTGTTAAATATATAAAAAGTGTTTTACTTTATTGGGGGGGGGGGTGCACTCAGAGGCTTGCTATGTGAAAGGGATCACCAGTACAAAAGTTTGAGAACCACAGTTCTAAAGGAAGAAAAAGGCAGTTGGAATTATTGGAAGCATCTTAGGCCTCCAAATTCTATAAACTACAATTTACCCCATTTCAAATCACAATAATGAGAGACAAGTACAAAAGTGGTGATGTATTGTCTGTATCACCATTTAAAACTTCATGTCCAACAGCACTTGTCAAAGGTGTATTATTCACTTATAGATAAGGCTGCAAGTTAGTCACAGATTCCATGACTTTCCGTGACCTCCGTAGCAGCCAGTGTGCCTGGCTCAGGGGCAGCTCAGGCAGCCCCTGTGCCAGGCGCACTGGCCACTGCTGGGACAGTCTTGGGCTCCTGTGGCCGCCCCCCCCCCCCCCCCCCCCGCAGCAGAGTTTGGGTGTGGGAGGTGGCAGGGGCAGCGGATGGGGTGAGACGGGTTCTGGGCAGCGCTTACCTGGGGGACTCCACGGAAGTGGCAACATCCCCCTCCCTCAACTCCTAGGTGGAGGTGTGGCCAGGCAGCTGGCGCTGGGAGTGGGGTGGAGGGAGATTGGTGGGGTCGGGAGGCTCCCTACCTGGCTCCATGCCTGCCCCCCACCAGCAGCAGCAGAGTTCGGGTGTGGGAGCGGGCAGGGGGTTAGGGCACATGACAGGGTGTGACAGGCTCTGGGTGGTACTCACCTGGAGGGCTCCCTGGAACCACGGCCAATGGGAGCTGCAGGGGTGGTGCCTGCAGGCAGAGGCAGCACGCAGAGCTGCCTGGCCACACCACCGCCTACCAGCTGAGCGAGGGGGATGTTGCCGCTTCCGGCGAGTCCCGCAGGTAAGTGCCGCCCAGAGCCCACCTCACCCCGATGCGTGCTCCAACCCCCTGCCCCCTCCCGCACCCAAACTCTGCTGCTGCTTTGGGGGGGAGGGGCAGAGCCAGGTATGGAGCCTGCCGGCCCTGTCAATCCCCCCACCTCCCTTCCCAGCACCAGCAGGGGTCCCATGCCACGCGCCACTGCCCCCTCCCCCAGGCTGCCCTCCCCCAAGTTTTATTCACTGGTATTTTTAGTAAAAGTAATCGACAGGTCACAGGCTGTAAATTTTTGTTTACTGCCCGTGACTTTTACTAAAAATATCTGTGACTAAAACGTAGCCTTACTTATAGAATCACTTACTGGTATCATCCTCACAAAAATTACAGATATTTTTTGTCAAAAAATATACAATATTTTATTTACATGCAATGCCAAATATGTATTTAATTTAAATAATGTATACTTTTGCAATAAAACACTATGTAAACTATCTAATTAATACAAGAACCACATTTTATGATGCTCTGTTCTCATTCCTGATATGGTAAAAATTGGGTTAATTTTATTATGAGCAAAGTGGGAAAAGGCACTGGCTGCTTTGCTTATGTACAAAGATTCCCTAGTGTTTTGCATAACACTACAGACTTTGTATGTATTGGGTACAAATGTCTGCACTACACAAGCCACCTAGAGGTGTGTTTGACTCATTTCTTCAAAAGTGGATTTCCAATTCAAAGAGGATAAGAAACCTGACAGTGATCAGTTATCAGGTATTATATCAAATGGTACTCTCCTGCAGAATGTAGGAATACTTCACAGTTGTTAATGCATAATGACAGAGGTCTCAATTATGCACTTTAATTAGATGTTTGATTTGCATAGTCACTGTATTTAAAAACAACAACTAACTGTACTGTGCTTATGAACATCTCTACTCAGATTGGCTACTGTAATCCATCTGCTGCAATTAACTCCTGTTCTCACAATTTTATGCTGTTTATCACCAACTAAAATGCTGCCTGGATTCACTCAACCTTTGGCTGCAGCAAATAAATTCCACAGTTTTAATGAAAGAAAAAAAAAAAAAAACCAAAGAGCAAGGAAAGCGGGGCTCTGAAATTGCCAAAAGTGTGTTGGTTTAAAAACAAAAAGAGTAAAAATGCTTGGGCTTGATTATCCATTCAGTTGTAAGCGCCACTTCAATGGGAGTTTCAAGCAACCTATGAGACAATCAGGCCCCCCTTGACTCATTTCCTTCCTCTCTCATCCATCTCAGCTTCTCCTCTTCCTTCCAAGGTCATGAAACCTCTTGTTCCTATATATCTTTACATTGGAAAGAAGATGCTGGAATTCTCCAAGTTAAATTGATAGACTTGTTTCTCTTTAAACCTGCTGACAGAGGTCAGCAGTACTTTATATCTAGGTTTTTAAATTTGCCTAAATGCTCTTTAAAAATAAGCAATGTATCAACAATTCTACAATATATCAGTTTGCTAACATAACACACACAAAAATCAGTTCCTAATTCAGCAAGTTATTTAAGCAATATGACTACTTATGTCCTTATAATTATACAAAAGCGTAAGTACGTTGCTGAATCAGAGTTTTAGCAAGGAAATATTTTGGTATGCAGCTATCACAATTTATGAGAAGAACCTTTTACTAGGAAGCATCTATAAATAAGCCATTAAAAAAAGAGTTGTGCATCTAGGAAGCAGGCTCTTTAAATTTTATAAACTAAACTTTCAAAGTTCAATACAATATTTCCCAGAGTACATATTTGATACATTAAATAAGGAAAATGTTCAAATCAAATATGCATCCTCAAGAATTAATGATGTTTTTGTATTTATCAAAAATAGATTTTAATTTGATTTTTTAAAATACACAAATGTAAAAGCAGTAAAGTGCATTAAAAACAGAGCTGCAGTATCAAAAATAAAACCACAAATTTACCATGATTATTAAAAATAGAAAACCTGTGATGTACTGTATTCAAACGCCAATCCAGTTAAATTCTTCATGTAATCATTCTATTAGTCAGGAGCAATAAATGAGAAGTACTCTGCAGTGTTTCCAGTTCGGAAACTATACGTTAATAGTTTGGAGCACTGCAAATAAATTCAGTGAAAGAGCACTTGGCACCAGCCCAACCCCCAGTTTGACCACTGCTAACATATATGTGGCTTTTTCAATTGATATGACTACCAGAAGCTTACCAAGTGGAATGCCTTACTATCTGGTTTAACTTTATGTTTTTCCATATATTTGATAAGGCTGCAGTTGGTATACCTGAAAAAAAAAAAAAAAGTATTGTATACATCAATATCAGTACTGGGCATTTTTAGAGAAAGTTAACCTAGTGCTTATGAAAGATACTGACTGACAGCTCTAAGACTAAAGCTCCATTTTTGTCCATTGAATAGCTAAGGCACAGGCACCAGCACCAGATGCTTCCTTGTTGACAGAGAAATAACACTTTTGTCCTCCTAGCATGCTTGTAAAACATACAAAACGACCACAAACAAAAGTTCTCTGAATGATTTACATGTGTCTCAAGTACCATTTGGATTAGACTTCCTTTTCAGCAAGTTTAAATATCATTTTATCAGTCTGTACTGTTTTAGTGCCAGCAGGCATGGAGCTTAAATATTTAGTCAGCCCTTTCAACACTGTCCTAACAATACACTGGTTGCCTTTCAGAATCTCCCAAAATTCACTGCTTTTGGGATAGGCGCCCAGAGGCAATGCAACTGCTATTGTTTAAAACATAGTAGTTTAGCTGCAAGGCTAAACTGCAATAGGTCAGAACACGAATCTGCCTGGTGAGTGTGGACATATTAAGCCATTTGTATTAAATTGTTTCTATCCAACAGGTTCAAGTAGGAACAGTTCAGTTCTCTACTCCAGACAAAGACAAACTACTCTGTCAAGATGACTAAACGCACTTCTAAGAGACCCCATTGCCTTCACCTCCCCATTTAGCTTTGCCCCATGTACTGAGGGTTTGTCTTCACTACTGGTAAATCGGCACTGCTGCGATCGATCCAGCGGGCATCGATTTAATGAGTCTAGTGCAGACGTGATAAGTTGATGGCAGAGTACTCTCCCGTCAACTTCCCTACTCCACCTCTCCGAGAGGCGGAAGCTATGTCGACGGGAGAGCATGCGTGGTGCAGATACCACTGTAAGTCCATCTAAGCTACTTCGACTTCAGTTACATCATTTATGCAACTTACCTCGTTAGTGTAGACCAAGCCTGAGACTGCCAATTATACTGACAGTTTGTGTGGAAGTAGAGTCAGGCCACCAACTCTATTCACATATTTATCACAAAGGAACAATTTTCCATCACCGTACACTTGGCACAAATCTGAAGTTGTAACATCTAAGAAAGGCTGCGATTAGCAACCTCAAGAGTCATCCAGTTCCATTCACATACATGATCAATTTCACATCTGCCACTTTACTTCTCATTTCACTATACAATGCTTTCTGGATAACCAGCATCTGGCTTCTAACATTTTCTACACTTGAACAGCCACAGTACACTGAGTTTTAAGCATCCTGGTATCCTTATTTCCTCCATCATCTAAGCCATAATAATTGCATATTAATCCTTTACCATATGACTATAAGATGGTGCCTACTATAGCAAAGTATTTTTTAATAAGGTAATTATAATTAAGATAAAATAGACAACTAATCTCTCAAAAAAGCTCAGCAAAGCTTTAACTTACGTGTTTCTTCTGAAATCTTTCATTAATGTTGAATGTTCAGGCATCTTTTTTATGTCCTCCCAATCTTTATCTGCAAGATCAACATGCATTAGTACTTTCTCATATGCCTTTTTAAGGCGTTTGTATCAGGGTGACAATTTGTTCAACAGGAAATCACAAAGACAAACTGACAAGCCAGTTTGAGTCAGTCCCAACCCACAGGAACTACCTTCATTGCTCACTAAGATAGATAATGAGGCCCAAAGATGCAGTATACTCCACTCCTCCTAAAAAGTTGCCTTGGACAAGTGAGTCACACCAAGTCAAACCCACCATGATCAACCACAACCACCATATCAGAGAACCCAAAAGGAAATCAGTGGCGGTATCATTTCCTCCTCTCAGCCTTTCCTGTTCTAACTACCCCAAGTTCCTAATGGCTTAGTGGAGTGGTTCTGCGTGATCTGTTTTGCCATTAGGGTGCTTGGGATGGCATTACCCATCATTTGCAGCAGCCATTGTAGCTGCATCCACGCTCAACAAATATAAAAGTTTTAGCCAATTCTATCCCAGACACATGCTGTAATTAAAGGATATATGTCAGCAATGATTAAGGTATATTATCAAGTGCAGACTATGGATAAGGAACCTATTTCTCAATTTATTAATATATAAGACAAAAAAAAATCAAATAACTGTTAAAACTATTTTAATGTGACCCTGAAGTTTGTGATGTATCTTTCACTTTGTAAGTAGTTTTTAAGAATATAGTCAATCCCAAAACTCCAAGTCGGTAGCTTCTTTTTCTTCTGAATTATTTTCCTATTCTCTGGGATGGCATTTACCATTTTCCTGCAGACAAAGAACCATGTTTCTGGCGTAGAGACTATATGACATTCTCCTGTACCCGTGGATTTGAAAAATCTAGCCATCTGTATAATTTAGGTTTGTACTCCTGGAACTTTATGAGCTGCAGAACTTTACAACTGTTTATAATTGCATGGCATTAATGACAGAGAATAGACATCAACCTGAAAAACTGAGGACTTTGCTGGTCCATCTAGATAGAAGATGAGGTCAAAAATCTAGAACCAACTATGGAGGGAATTTATCTAATTGTTTCCTGCTTTGCATGTTATCTTTATTTCCTTTTCCTCCCTCTCATATTTGTCTGTTTTTGCACCAGATTAATGGTTTTATAATGGCAAATGATACAAGAAAAGGTTTTAAAGTAATAAAATGGTAAACAATTATATTCTTGGGTAAGAAGTGGGGACCTTCACACAATGCAATCCAAACTTATTACAAAACATTAATACAATACTATATATTTACATAGAACTTCACAAAGACAATCTCTGCCCCAAAAAAGTTTATCTTTCTTTATTTAGACTCTAAAGACACACACACACAAAAAAAGGTTTAGCAGTGAGAGATGAATGGATTGCTTAAAGAAATCCGCTTTAAGGAAATTTTTTGAAGGAGGAAAGAGAAGGCACTAGATAGATGGGGAAAGGAAGATTGTTCCACAAGTTGGGAGTAGCATGATAGAAGGCATGAAGCCAAAAGTGGGAAATGGAAATTAAGTGTTCAGAAAAAAACAGAAAAGTGACTAGGGGGTGAATATGAAGGTGGGGAAAAGAGTTTGAACTTCTTGTGATAAGAGGCAGGAAGCCAATGAGATTCTAACAAGGTGATGGAAGAACAAGACTATTTGTAGAAGCCTGTTGAATGGACTCTGCATGATGGAGGGAATAAACACAATGGAGGAGAGAGGGATCAAATATTAAAATAAGGCCTCTATCATTTTGACAACACACCAGTAGCCACATAAACACCAGAAGACATCCCACTAACCCAACAAATGTTCAGGGGTATCTAAACAAGGTACTACCAAGGGTTGAGGGAAAGGCATAGCAAAAGGCTCGCTGTTCGGAATCTACTTTGGGTCTGGGCTTAGGCCTGACCCTCAGTTTTCTGGTTAGACAAAAGCAGTTTTTCCAAATCAAGACACACTAGTATATTTTCTGCCACAACAGAAAACTGAAAATGAAAATGCAAAATCGTTTATTTTTGCAATAATTAAACATTTGCAAAAGATTTACCAGTAGGTGCAATACTTCTTGCCCAGATCTGCCAGTCCTCTGTAAAGTTTAAAGTATATAAGAAACAACACTGAGGAGATACCCAGAAATACTGCTAATGTTTTTATTTCCCTGTAAGAAAATTCAGTCCTTTTAAATATGGTAAAATATTGAATATACATACAGATGTTACAAAGTCAATCCTATTAGTAGTAGTAGTAGTAATATAAAATTCCACTTGGTAGCAGCATTATGTTTAGACTCACTCTCGATTTTGCAATTCATGAAACAAAGATTATATTTGAACAGCTTTATTGCTTTGATCAGCTGCAACCTTCATATGCAAAGACAGCAACAATTTCAAATACACGTATCTTGGTTTGAATAGCAGTAATTAAAAAAAAAAACCACACACAATATGTACCTGCAGGAAATCCCATTACATTGAATATTCTGTCCAGCTGGTCATGGTGATAAGGATTACTAGTTTTGATGTCCTCTTGTCGACAGTGGAATATTGGCTCTGATGTTAGCAGCTCTGCAAATATACACCCTATCGCCCAAATATCTTTTTTAAAAAGGAGAAAAGAAATAAAATCAAATGGATTTTTCCAAAAGAAAACACAGATCTTTGTCAGGTAGAAGTATAATTCTTAAATATCTTATAAATTCTAAGAAATAAGGCTCCTGGATGTCAAGTATTCAAGTGGAACTAGAGATTTCTATTACAAGATTGCAACACTTCAAATTTTACCTTTAGGCTGCAATCATCTGTATACAGCACAGTAAGTAATTCATTTTGCAGAATGCACAGTAATTTTATATGATGAGAGCTGAGAAAGCATGCAATATCTTAAAAGTTTGCAACTACTAGTCACTGGGACTAGAAGTTAGTTGACCAACTGGGGAACTGTCTATAAATCTTAACTAAATAAACAAATCAAATCTTGATTTTATCACTTTTCACCTTCGCCATTTCACTTTTATGTTGTATCCCTTTCCCCTGCCCTTTGCCTTTTTTACATTTCAAAACTTCAGAGGCCTATAGGTGCTCCTATATACTAATAAACTCCTAAAAAGGTATGTGTTCAAAAGAATTTTTCATAAGGAAAAAATGTTGACTTTTCTCTACAAAAGCTCAGAGATAACTCACTTTCAAAACTTCATCTCCCAAACTGAAAAACATGACAGAAATAAGGAACAATCCCCCTTTTTAACCACTATTAGAATGTCATGTCACAATGCCCCTTTCAAGAGCATTAAAATTAAGAGTATATACATATATGTACTGCTTATATACATATTTAAGATACTTTCCAAAATCAAGACATGCTTAGGAAAAACTTTTAATCTTCCTGTTATGCCTTAGTTTGTAAATTCAGTAGACACATTGCATTTTCTAGATCACATTTGCTATAGTGTGCATTTATAAGATATCTAACTAATGTACCGTTGTGCTCAGCAGCACCTTGAATGAGTAATAAAAGGTCATGAACAAGGACGGAACCAAATGATGTACACAGCGTAATTTCACCATTCAATTTTCACATAAAGTGAGTTTTTAATCTATATTGAAAAAAAGTTATGAGCTAAAGCCCATGAGTTTCTCTGCAGCTCCACATGCTGCAAGCAGAAAATAAATAGCTGATACATTGCTGTAGAAGGAGGAAACAATAGGATGACAAGCAAAGGCTTAGAGAAAAAGAGAAGAGGTTAATAGGTTAAAAAATGTATTTAATGGTGAGAATATTCTTGGTAAAAAAGTTGGCAGTAATAGTTGGTGGAATTTTTTTTTAAGGTGTTCAACCTAAAAAGGCAGTAAAATAATTAACATTTTCCATTGGAATTACACAAGGGTGAGGTATAAGAGAATGCTTTACAGGAGCAATAATTTATGCACAAGTGTCTTAAAGTATGTCTACACTGCAATAAAACATCTGTGACTGGCCTGGTTCACGGGGCATGGGCTGCAGTGCTATAAAATTGCAGTGTAGATGTTTGGGCTTAGACTGGACCCCGCAAGTGGGGAGGGTCAGAGGCTGGGCCAGCGGCTGGGCCAACAATGGGTGTTTTACTGCAGTATAGAACAATATCCATGTGGTTCACAGAATGATTAAAATGCACTAGTGAAAGAAGAGAAAGTCACTCACCATGTGCAGTAACTATAGCTCTTTGAAATGTGTCCCCCTATGGGTGCCCCACTCTAGGTGAGCTTTCGCCCAATGGGTAGGTAGCAGTGTCTGTTCAGCCCATGCACGCACCCCCTGCAGTCTTGTGCCCTGCACGAGTCTATGTAGAGTTGCATAGGCAAACCTCCCTCATTGCCTTCTCTACCGCAAAGCCTGTTGAACTCCGAAGCAGAGAGGAGGAGGGCAGGTAGTGGAGCACTCGTAGGGGGATACATCTCAAAGAACCACAGTTATTGCACAGGGTGAGTCTCCTTCTTTGAGTAGTGTCCCTTTGTGTGCTCCACTCTAGGTGACTATCGAGCAGTACTGTCTACGGAGGGGTGAGGCTTCGGAGTCAAGTCAAAGATTGACGGTAGAACAGTAGAACCAAATATGGCATGAGAAACTGAGGCATGTATGACTGCACGGGGTTCAGCAAATGAACGAATGAATGAATGTTCAAGTCGCAGCTCTACATATTTCTGTGACTGGGAACGTTCTTAAGAAAGCCTGTAGAGAGGGATCTCATGGAGTGACTTAATACTTCAGAGGTAGGTTGAAGATCATGAGACTGATAGCAGTAGGTAATGCAGCCAGATACCCATCTAGAGAATCTTTGCTTGGAAATCGGAGATTCCTTCATTCTGTCTGCAATGGAGAGAAAAAATCTGGGAGATTTCTTAAAGGGCTTAATCTTGTCTAAGTAAAAGGCTAATGCCCTCCTGACATTGAGTGTATGTAATGTTGCATCTCGTTTATCCCAATGTGGCTTAGGGAAGAAAACTGGAAGGTGGATAGATTGATTTATGTAGAAGTCCAAACATACCTTTGTCAGGAATTTGGGATACGGTCGCAGTGTGATATTCTTAAAGAAGGTTGTGGGGGTGGGGTATGTCATTTTAGTCCCTATTTTACCCACTCTTCTTTGAGCAGAAGTAATGGCTACTAAAGGCAGTTTTCATAGACAGGGTAGAAGGGAGCAGCCTGGCCATAGGTTCAAAGGGAGGTCTTGTAAGACATCTGAGTACCAAGTTGAGGTACCATGCCAGTGGAGGGCATCTGATTAGTGCGATGATGTTGTCCAGTCCCTTGAGAAACTTCCTCATTGTAGAATGAACGAAGATGGAAAAACCCTCTACCATATGATGGAAGGCCATAATAGCTGCCAAACGCATGTTTATGAAGTTTAAAGATAATGCTGTCATTTTTAGCTCTAAAATGTAATCTAGTACAAATGATAAGAGAGAAGATGGAGGTGAAAGATGTTTTTATGTCACACCAGTGTTTGAATCTCATCCACTTTTGAGTATATGCATCACAAGTAGATCGTTTCCTGCTACGTAACAGCACTCTCTTTACATCCTCAGAACGGGTTGTTTCTAACCCTGCAAACCATCTAGCACAGGGGTGGGCAAACTTTTTGGCCCAAGGGCCACATCTGGGTGGGGAAATTGTATGCAGGGCCATGAATGTAGGGCTGGGGCAGAGGGTTGGGGTGCAGGAGGGGTGAGGTGGGGGCTCAGGGCAGGGCACTGGGGTGCAGGAGAGGTGCAGCAAGGGGCTCAAGGGAGAAGGTTAGGGGGTTCAGGGCAGGGGGTTGGGGTGCAGGGTGCAGGAGGGATGCGGCAGGGGTTGGGATGCGGGGTGTGGAGTTCGGGGTGCGGGCTCCGACCTGGCGCTGCTTACCTCAAGTGGCTCCGGGGTGGCAGCGGCGCGCAGCGGGGCTAAGGCAGGCTCCCTGCCTGCCCTGGCCCCATGCCGCTCCCAGAAGCGGCCAACATGTCCGGCAGTGGCTCCTGGGGGTGGGGTGGGGCAGGTGGCTCGTTTGTGCGCTGCTCTCGCCTGTGGGTACCACCCCCGGAAGCTCCCATTGGTGCTGGGAGCGGTGCGGGGCCAGGGCAGGCAGGGATCCTGCCTTAGCCTTGCTGCACCATGGGGCTGGCAATCCTGCGGGCCGTAGTTTGCCCTCCTCTGATCTAGCAGCCATGCCTTGATCAAAAGAACCCCAAGGTTGGGGGTGATGGATTTGACCAGCATCCTGAGAGAGAAGATGGAGGACAGTCTGGAGAGTGATCAATTGACAAGCAGTGAGCTGATACAGGTAAGGAAACCATGTTTGTCTTGACCTTGTCTGAACAAAGAGAATAACTTTGGCTTTAGCTTTCCTTATCTTGAACAGCACCTTGGGTATGAAGGAAGTCGGGGAAAATGCATACAGAAGGCTTGACTCTAACGAAGGAGAAAGGCATCTTCCAGGGAGCGGTGATCCAGACTTCCTCAAGAGCTTCTTGTCCTTGGCTGGGGAGAACAGGTCTATCTGTGGGATGCCCCAACACTAAAATATGCGGTGGAGTATAGTGGGATCTATCTCCCATTCATGATCTTACGAGAGGTGTCTGCTGAGAGCATCCACTGCATTGTTTTGTATGCCCAGAAGGTAAGCTGCTGAAATGTTGATTTAGTTTCATATGCACCAATTCGGTGCAAAAGGAAGACAATCTTGCTCCCCCTTGACAGTTTATGTAAAACATGCATGACATATTGTCCATCATGATCTTTAGGCATTTGCCCCGGTCAGCGGGAGGAAATGGATACAGGCATTTCTGATGGCTTTGAGATCCAGCAAGTTGATGTGAAGGGTGGACTCGAGAGGAGACCACCTGCCTTGAATAGTGTGAGCAGAATCTAGGTGAGCTCCCCATCCTGGTAGGAGTGCATCCATTATTATTTCTGATGTTGGAGATGGCTGAGCAAAGGGGTTCCATGAACAAACATTATGTGGGTTCTTCCACTAGTTGAGGGATTTTTTTTTCTCCTGCCAAAGGCATGGAGAGTTGTTTGCTTGATGAATCAACACTTCTGAGCCAGCCCTTGGAGGCAGTGCACGTGAAGACTTGCATGATTTATTACGAAGGTGCCAGCTGCCATATGTCCGAATAACTGGAGATAATTTTTGGCTGATATTTCAGGGCTGACTTGCACTATAGTGCCTAAATTGGTTATGGACCTGTGTGAAGGGAGGAATGCATTGGCCGTTACAGCATCAAGGCAAGCTCCTATGAACTCCAGAGTTTGCCCCAGAGTTAGGGTGGAATTTCGGATGTTTAATTGTAGTCCCAGTCTGAGAAACAGGTCTATGGCCCTCTGAGTGGCTGTTGAAGCATTGTTAAAAAAACGCTCTTTGAACAGGCAATCGTCGGGGGGGGGGGCAATCACAGTTCCTCATCTGTGAAGATGAGCCGCTACCACTGAAAGAACTTTTGAGAACACTCTGGGTGCAGACCAGAGACCGAACGGGAGCACCATGTATTGAAAGTGCTCTTGACCCAGAGTGAAGTGTAGGAAACTTCTGCGCTGGGGTGGATCGCTATATGGAAGTAAGCATCTTCAAGGTCAAAAGCCAAGAACCAATCACCAATCAATGATGGAATTATTGCTGCAAGAGTTACCATTTTGAACCTCTGAATCTTTACAATCTGTTGAGAAATCTTAGATCTAGAATAGGTCTCAACCACCTTTCTTTTTTGGAGCCAGGAAGTACCTGGAATAAAATCCTTTCCCTCTGTGTTGCATGGGAACTGGTTCTATAGCACCCAGATTTAGGAGAGTGTCAATTTCATGTTGCAAAAAGTGCTTGTGAGAGGGGTCCCTGAAGAGGCATGGGGAAGGGGTCGTATACAGGGAGGGAGGTAAAGTGGATGGAGCATCCTGTTGAAATGATCTCTAACACCCACTTGCCCATACTGATTATGATTGTATATACACAACTATGGTCACCATTTTTATGAGACTATGATAAATTTTATAAAAAGTATGCCTTGTGAAGTATCATTTGAAATGTCATAATCTGCTGAACATTATTGTCCTGGTAAAATAAATGTATCAACATTGTATGTGAAGCTATAAGATTCTACTATGTATCATTGCTGTAACATTCTCCAAGTTTCAGAAAAGCAGGCCCAAACCAGTTTCTCAGGAACAAAGGACAGACCAACACCCAGAGATGTTAAAAGGCTATCACCTTCTTAAGTAGTCATTCTCCATTAACGGGGAAGGTGTAAACAAGAAATTTACATTCCATCACAAGGATGGTTCAAACCTCATGTCCACAACAGACTCAGTGTCATCATGACTCAGCAAGGATATTTCTAGCACAAAAAAACTGAATTATAAAGAGGGGAGGAAAACACTTGACTTCACTCCTCCTCCCATGTCTCTGCTCATGACATCAATGAATACCCGAAGGACCCTGAACTAAGGGGCAGGAGTCTCAGGCTGAAAGGAGGCCCAGCCTATACAATTTACTGTAGCGTATGGTGAGGAAAACCTTTGCTTTGAATTTGTTAAGTTAGCCATTAAATTGTGTTTTATCTTTTATTTCTTTTTGTAACTGATCCTGACTTTTATGCATCATTACTTGTAATCACTTAAAATCTATCTTTCTGTAGTTAATAAACATCTTTTATTGTTTTAGCATAACCAGTGTGTTTGGATTAAAATAGGTGGGAAACTCCATATGGGATAACAAGATTGGAGCATATCATTTTCCTTTGATGAAATGATGGACTTTCTAAGAGCATGCATTGTTCAGTAGTGTACTGGACATTTCTGGGGGGGAAGTCTGGGACTAGAGAGATTGCAGTTTAATTCATGAGTGGCTAGCTAGCAGCACTCAATACTGTGCAGCTGGGAGTGGTTTTATATGCTAGTGGCTATGTATGAACAGGCCAGGAGTGGATGTTCTTACAGCAAAGCAGTGTAAGAGGCACCCCAGGCAGGAGCACTGAGGGGACACAGCTGTTTAACAGTTCAGACTGTACCCTGGGGAATGTCACAGTGATATGTTCCCAGTTCTGATGGAAATGAAAAAGGTGGTCACCAAAGCAAAGGAGACATCCAGACTGTTGCAGCAGATAAGAGTAGGGGGTAGTAACTCAGCACCTTGACCAGCCCTTCAAAATTGGTGTTTCGAAGTTGTGGGTTGTGAGGTTGATGTTGGAGAAGTAGCTGGTCTCCTCTCCTGGAACTGTTCTCGATTATGCTGGGGTACATAATGTTTCTGGGAGGCAGGAAGCTGGGTGGGACGAGATCTCTGTGCCATCTGGGCCTTACTGAACTTTCTTTTTTATGCAGGGGTGTAAATTCCCAGAGAGCGCAAGGTGGCTCTTGAGTCTTTTAAGGCATGCAGAGATTTGATCACTTTTTTCTGCAAACAACTATGATCCATCAAAATGAAGATCCTCAACCAAATTTTGGACTTCCCTCAGAAAACCTGAGAGCTGAAGCCAGGAGGCCCTCCTCACGTCTAACACCTTGGAGACTGAATAAGCAGCTGTATCAGTGGCATTCAGAGAGGTCTGCAGAGATGTTCTTGCAAACAGTTGGCCCTCTGCAATGATCGCCTGGAATTGCTCCCTCTGGTCTGCTGAAAGATGCTCAATAAAGGCATTCAATTTTGAATAGTTAGCATGGCTGGTTTTCACCATGATGGCTTGATAATTGGCGATCCTAAATTTTAAGATAGCCAATGAATATGATTTATGGACAAATAAATCAAGACACTATAGGTCTCTATTGTATCGAGTAGATTTAGCATGGTGCCATCTGCCACGTTCATTCACAGCATCGACCACACAGGAGTTGGATTCGAAAATAATTCAGAGTCCTTAGAGGAAACATAATATTTGTTGCCTGCCCTCTTACAGGTAGGTGGTATTGTGGCTAGGGGTATGCAAAATTATTTTTGCAGGATCTAGGCCACATTAATGATGCAGACAGATGATTAAGTGTGCAGAATGTCAAGTGTGCTGCAACTCCTTAACTTCCTCCAGGGGAATTTGCAAGGAGACGCTATCCTTTTAATGAGATCCTGGAACCCTTTAAAATCGTTGGCCAAGGACAGTATAGGAGGCATGACAGCTTCATCCGGGGATGAGGAAGAGAAGCGGTTGACCTGTTCGGAGACCACTGTATGGGGGAAATCCCCTGGCTCGGGTCAGAAGCTGGTCAGAGTGAACTCTCTACCATGAAGAGATGTAGTTTAAGTTCCTGGTTCTTTCTGGCCCTTGATTTTAACTGTAGACAGAAATTACACTTTTGGGGAACGTGTGACAGCCCCAGGCACTGAACACACTGGAAGTATCCGTGACTGACGAGGACGAGGATAGACTCTCAATATGAAAGGCAAAGTTTAAACCCGGGAGAACCAGGCATACCCTCCCAGGGTTTACGTTCCCCTGAGAGGGAGGGGAAAAAAAAAAAAAAAAAAAAAAGAGGTGAAGGGACAATAGTCCTTATCCTAATAGTATAAGTAATATCTTTTTTTTCTTTTTTTTTTTTTTTAAATTTTGTTTGTTTTTTAATCTATAAAATTACTACGGCTAACTAACACAAAGGAAACTAAGAACTAACTCTAACTAGTAAGAACAAGAGAAAAATACAGTTGAGGTAAGCTCAACTCAGATACTGCTGAGACTCCACCTCAGGTCGAGGCAGCTGAGAAAGACTTGAGGGCAGTTTGCCCACGCAGCTCTATATAGCCGCAGTGCAGGGCACGAGGCTGCAGGGGTTGCATGCATGAGCCAAATGGACATTGCTACCTAAAATCTCCAATCTGAAACATGTGGGGCACAAACGCACCTAGAGTTGAACACCTCTCGGGACACTACTTGAAGAAGTCCTTCTTAAGAGAGTTGCAACCTTTGGCAACTCCCTTTAGCAAGCCAAGTAGTCAAAGACAGCATGGAATGGAGAATTCCAGTCCCACCCCCCTTTTTTTTCTTCTGTGCCTCTATCACTCTTTTTAAAAGCTATTAAAAGCACTAAAGAGAACTTCATACTGCTGTCAAGCCTGCTCTGTGATAGTTTGTACCACTGCCACGCACAGTCTCCTCTCTCTTACGTTTGGCATTTTTCACAGACTGACAGCAAGTGCTGACTGTGGCAGAGTAGTGTGACGTTGTGCAGTCTATATGGTTTTATAAAAACATGATAGTAAGTGACTATAACGTAACTGGGATATGCTTCATGCAAAAGGTCTCTTGTAAGGTACCATTACAAAGCTTATAATCTACTGAGTATGATCATCCAATTTGTATAAATGTACCACTCTTGTATCTAAAACTAGAAATATAAAATATAATTCTGAGGGCCTATTGTAATTATGTAAAGTGTGGGCCATTAATGATGATTTGGAATCTTGATGACTCCCATTAACCAGGACCATTGTCTGCAGATGGCTGTGTTTACCTGTGAGTCTTCCTGTATCTGTGTGTGCTGGCAAGTGGGCAATGAAGTCTTGCAGTGACATGTGATCATGTCACCTGAACTGGAATCCATCTTTAACCTGGTGCTTTTCCAGTGAGGGGGGGTGGAAACCCAGAGGGACAAAGGGTTCCCGCCTTATGCAAAAGATATATAAAGGGGTGGAACAGAACAAAGGGGAGAGAGGAACCATCATGAAGAATCCCCTAGCTATCACCTGAGCTGGAACAAGAGCTGTACCAAGGGAAAGAATTGTGCCCAGGCCTGGAAGGTGTCCAGTCTGAGAAAAACTTACTGAAGCATCTCTGAGGGTGAGATTATCTGTATTTAGCTTGATTAGACATAGATTTGCGCATTTTATTTTATTTTGCTTGGTGACTTACTTTGTTCTGTCTGTTACTACTTGGAACCACTTAAATCCTATTTTCTGTATTTAATAAAATCACTTTTTATTTAGTAATTTACTCAGAGTATGTATTAATACCTGGGGGAGCAAACAACTGTGCATATCTCTCTATCAGTGTTATAGAGGGCGAACAATTTATGGGTTTGCCCTGCATAAGCTTTATGCAGGGTAAAACAGATTTATTTGGGTTTAAACCCCATTGGGAGTTGGGCATCTGAGTGCTAAAGACAAGCACACTTCTGTGAGCTGTTTTCAGGTAAACTTGCAGACCCTGGGACTGTGTTGCAGCAGACGGGAGTGTCTGGCTCAGCAAGACAGGGTGCTGGAGTCCTGAGCTGGCAGGGAAAACAGGAGCAGAGGTAGTCTTTTGCACATCAGGTGGCAGCTCCCAAGGGGGTTTCTGTGATCCAACCCGTCACAAGTAGATTCAGCAGTGCCATGCTTGAGCTGTTCAAAGCAGATCAATACCGGCATGGGCAATACTAGGAGGAAAGTGACTTCCCCCAACTTTGGTGCTTCTTCTAGATAGACTTGAATGGAGGAAGAACCTATCTTTCTATTGCTAATAACTTATCTTTAACTGCACTGAGTTAAACCTTCTGGGTGGCAACCCTCCCATTGAAAAGCAGGTTTAAACTAGTCTCATTTTTCACAAGAAAATACAAAGGTTTCTTCGGGGAAAAAGAAAACAAAAAATAGTAAATGAATGGTGTGTCACAGCCACATCAATCTTGACAGCTGCAGCATAGTTTCAGTGCAGCTAATACTGTCTCCAGTCTATACATTTCATAAACTGAAATATTGCTTTATGTATTTGTTAAAGTCTAAGTAGTAAAAACCCAAAGTAATAAAACTAAAGTACTCTGTTCCCTGCTGTCATTTTCTGGATTTTGACAATTTTAAGAGGTGTGTCAATATTTCATTCTATTGCAAGTAGTAATATTCTTTTTGAAATTTCTAGTGATAAGAAACTATATAAAATTATACATCAAGGACATCTGAGTTTATTATGTTTACTAGTCAGGAAAGAGTTTTAAGAATAGTATTTAAACTAAATAAAATGTCAGTGATTAATGTTTCTTCAAGTAATTCAATGGTGTACTTTTCCACCTGTGTTTTCTCCCATACTTGTATTCACATGCCAACATTTCAGTAATTCAAGTATATTTTGCCTAAGTAACACATTAATAAATTAATAATTTTACTTACCAATAGCTTTGGTATAATGCCTTGCTCCAAGAAGTAATTCTGGAGCTCGATACCAGAATGTTACAACTACTGGATCCAAGTCTGCTAAAGGCTTCAGAGGTGAATTAAATAATCTGGCAAAGCCCATATCAGCTGCAAAATTTAAAAAAAAATGCTTTAAAAAGTTAAGGAAACTTCACATTGATCAAATGAAATGATTGAGCTCATTTGTTAGATCTACCAAAATTGTGCTAAAAAGCAAACACACTGTAGTAAATATGAATCCTGATAGTCTAACTTTACCATTTCCTTATAGTTTATGTTGCAATTATTCAGCATCATCACCTATGAAGTATATCATTATAAATCATTACTAAAGCAAGCCATTTAGAATCAAGAATTTACCACTGTTCTGAAAAAAGCATGTCAACTCATGTAGCTCTCAGAACACTGGGTAAGTCCTTATTGGCCAGCCAGGGAGTCAGTTTTCTGCCTGGTGGAATATTCTATTATCACAGGGCTGTTTGTTCAGGAAACATTAAAGGGGGGAAAATGGGTGAAATAGTAATTCTGTAAAGGTTAGAATGATTTATAATACATACATGTATGACACAAGAACTACCTATGAAAAGCTGGTTGCAACTGAAGCAGGGTTTCCTTCACGCCCCAAACAAGAGGTGATTCCAATCATGAGGGTATCTTCTTCCCTGAAAGCCTCCTCTCAATTTAAATTGGTCACAAAGTATCACCAGTACCAAGATGAAACCATTTAAGCTATGCTTTTAAAATGTCTTCCATTTTGGGGAAATTTCCCTTTACTAATAAAACATTAAGAAAAATATTCTGTCTAAACTGCTTGTTGGGATTTGTAATCTACAGTTTCTCACAGAGCTATCTGAACTGACCAGAATTTAGATGGTACAGGACAAGATGGACAAAGGATTGAGAAGTGGGTATTCCCACTAAATCAGGTTTTCGAAGTCCCAAACACCGAAGAATTTGGTATGGTGGAATGGGAGCCTATATATACTGAGTAGGACTGGGGAGGAGTGTGAGGCCTATAGCAGTTTTGAGAGAGAAGGGGTTAAACCCATGCCACATGTAATAACTCAGCTACTGAGGAAAACTTGCAGAGTAAATACTCATATCTAATTTTGCTCCACAATCTAAAGTAACTATTTGCCTCTATGTGCCTCCCTACTTTAAATTATTTTATTGCATTTAAAAAGAGACATTTTATAATTTTCTATATTAAAAATCAAGATAACCCATGATATGAAGAATTCATAGATATGTATGAAAAAAACGTGGAAAAATACCCAGTAAAAAGTGGAGTCAAAATAGCATAAAAAGCCTATAAAGCTTATTTTATGTTAAATATACCAGTTATGTGTTTTTTTAAAAAGTATTAATACTAGAAGAGTGGAAGCCCTTGGTATGGGGAATACGTATGCATTCTTTTCCTACTGTTGCAAAAACATGTTAAAAATTGCAATTTTTTCAAACTGATAACACACCTAGAAATAAAGGCTTTTCTACTGTTGGGACTGGATGGCTCAGAGGACTGGTGGGCGGATGCAGAATCTTTCACCTGTCCATCAGCAATGTCTGACCAAATTTAGTAGAAATCTCAAGTTATTACCAAATGACTTGCGAAATAAGTTGGTGGTCTGTGAGCAAATACTAATGGATAATTGTCTACATCTCAAAAATCACCAACACAATTGACACAATGTGCCTGGAGACTGACCTACACGCTCACTCTTGGAAGTGCATGCTCCATGAAGATTAAGGTAATGGGAAGAAATGTTCACTTCTGCTGTCCATGCTGTTTTGCAGATAGAAGACCTTGGTCTTTATCGTCAATCTTACACCTCTAAAGGGTGCTAAAATTTTAAAGGGTGGGATTTTCTGACGTGCTCAGCGCTGATCTAATTCTACTCCTACTGAAGTCAACTCCCATTGACCTCAATGGGAGCAGAGTTAGGGCAGTGCCGAACACCTCAGGAAAATTCCACCCTTGATTAGCCAATTAGTGATTAACAGTTGGTGTTTCAGATAAACAAAAACACCAAAGAATACAGAGTGACACTGTGGAAGAATCATCTCATAAAAGAAAAAGTCAGAGGGAAGTGAAAAACAATCTGTTTAAAAAAAAATTCTGCCAAACAGGACTGCCTGACTATATTAGTATAACAAAAGAGGGTGTGCATTAGAAGGCTATTGGTGCATCAATGATGAACTAGTGCATGCCACGGTGTGGCTCATTACTGTTAGACTATGGTTAGATTATTTTTAGTTACTTTTTAAAATAGACTTTATAGAACGATTTGGAGATTCTGCAAATTATCCTTTCACTGAGAAAAGTGGTTCACACCGGAAGATAAAATAGTGGGAAAGTTTCAGTTTCTTCCCCCCACCCTACTTCCCCCTCACCATTTTGAATATATTTAGTGTTAGTTCTTACCAAATGTCTCTCTCTTAATCAACATTTTCTGCACTTTTTAAAGACTCCTTTTGCTTCCTGTGTCTCCCAGAAATCTGGCTACCCTTTCAAGGGCAGTTCGTAAATCAACAGTCACTCTCACTTTTAT
This sequence comes from Terrapene triunguis, assembly GCF_002925995.2. Taxonomy (NCBI): domain Eukaryota; kingdom Metazoa; phylum Chordata; order Testudines; family Emydidae; genus Terrapene; species Terrapene triunguis. The sequence goes on along the minus strand of NW_020664492.1, from coordinate 3,556,732 downwards.
TATAAAATTTAATATTCGGAATAGTGAACAGTTCCCTATTTAGATTTTATAATACGGAGCAAGTTAGTGTTTTGGCACTTTGGTGGTAAAAATAGGTCATTTAAAATCTCACTTATTTTCCTTCACTCTTCCAAGCTGACCGTTATCTTTGTCCCATATTAATCCCCCTCCCAGCACGCACCCATATAATATAATGGCATAGGGATTTTTTCCCCCTTCTCATTGATGAGGCTGTAGCTGTGCACCATTGGGAATTGGTGCATAGGTATGATATCAAAAAGCCAGTCACTCAAAATAGCTTTTGATAAAGTTTCCAGACACATACTAATATTATTTTAAGTAACTATCTTAAGTGATGCAACTGCACCTTCAGAACATTCTAACTTAAATGCTACACTGGGACTTATCAAAGATATAACATACCAATTTTTACTCTTCCTCGCTCAGGACCTTCACCCATAACTAAAATATTAGCAGGTTTCTGTGGAAAAAAAATAAATATACAATACATATACCAAGATAAACCTAAATAACATTTGTCTCTGAAACAATACATTAGCTTTGTTTCACCAGTTTTAAACCAAATGCAGCATGATAACGTCATAGATGTTTACTTTGTGATAAAGCTGTGGAAGTATCCAAAACACAGGCTTTCCTTTGCTACCTCTGCCTCTAAGGTTTTCCCTCACAATCTCTTTTTTCCAGGGCTTTTTAAATTATGTTCCCCAGACTAACTGCCATTGTGGTGTCTTTCTTCTACCCGCAACAGCAAGCAAGCAAGCAAGCAAGAGCCTTCAAGACTTCCAGCAACATCACTCTATGAACTGGTCAGCTCACCAGGGTGCACATCTGGTACTTCACTGCCTGTTCCCCATCCCACTTAAAAAACAACAACAAAGAACCCGGGTGTAAGATGTCATCTCTGCAACATATGTTTGGCCAAGGGTCATTAGGCACATCTTCAGACATACATTTTACATTAACAAGAAAAATTTCAAGATACAGGTTGAATATCAGTCACTATATAAATATATATTCCACAGAAAATCTACATAACCCATCTAAATTTACTATCCCAGATTGATATGGTACACTAATTCAGCCAGCTTTAAGACTTAAAATAAAAGCATATCCTTAAAACTATTGCTAAATGCTTCTCCCACTGCTATAATGGCTACCAAATATTAAGAAGTAGGACTCTTCTCTTCCTTTTCTCTATACTAAGGAAATGAATTAAAACATTATACTACAAAAGTAGCGTAGTCGAGCGTAAACTCAGGTACACTGAGTTTACCCACTTCTAATTTGGGAAATAGAGAGTTAAGTTTAGGTTAGTTTACTCACTGTTGTTTTTTTTACACCACTGATAGCAGACTTATAGGGACATCTACACTTCACTCTCCTTCTGGTGGCATGTAGAGTACATACTCTGCACACAGCCCTTGCATGGGTATAAACAGCAGTGTAGGTGATGAGGAACTGCTTAGGTGAGTAAAGAGACACCTGAACAAAGTGGGTATGAACCCTACATGCTCAAGCAGTGCTATCCCATCTAGACTGCTATTTTTAACAAGGAAAGACTCCAGCAGCTCTACACAGCCAAGTCCCTTCCACAGCCTTTCACTGATGTGTGTAGCTACACACCACACTGTAGAGGCAGCCTGCTATTCACTATGGTGTGTAGTTACACATACCCTATATGCTGCCACCAGTGGCGTGAAGTTAGATTACTCCCTGGGGAATTCTGCACCACTGCGCACGCACAGAATTCATGTCCCCCATAGATATTTTTTTCTCCACAGAGCTGGAACTGCAGTTACATTTTTTGCCCACCAGGGGCTGCTGTGACAACAGAAAAGAGAACAGCCAGCTCACAGAGAGGATGCATCCCTCACAGAAGGGCCAGATGGAGGCGGCACGGGACAGACAGAGAGGGGCACACGGGGCTACTGGGGGTCACAGACCGGGGTTCAGAAGGGCTAGTGGGGGGGGGACAGACTGGGGTGCGGGCTCAAGTGCTCAAGGGGGGGGGGGGGGCAGGGCAATGGGGGGGGGGGGGAGGAGGGGCTGCAAGGACACGCTGGGACAGGGGCAGATGTGTCTTACTGAATGCAAAAGGCTAGGAGTCTGCCACGGTCTGCATAGGGGAGGGTCCCAAACTTAAACAATTCCCCTGCCCCCAAAAAACCTGTTCCATTCTTCTCCCACCCACAACCAACAACCCTCCAGGTTCACTCGCAGGCTCCTTCCCAATAATTGCTTCCCTCACCCTGAGCTCCTCCGTTACCTCTGACTCCCCCAAGTCTTGCAGTGCTCCTGAAGGGTGCTGGGAAATACATTTCCGTATTGTAGTTTAAATGAACTATTACTAGAGCTGTCAATTAATTCCCCCAGGAGTACTAGATGTAGCCACAGAATTCGGCTGCTGATCATTATGACCCTTCAATTCTTAATCGTGGTAGTTTTTCCCCGTCTCTGCCACCATTTTCTCAGGTCTTCATACGAACAATGTGTTTTATAAACTAGTCTCTGCCTTGCAATCAGATGGGCACAGATTCCTCAAATGCTAACATTTTTTGTGGGTGAATGAAAGCTGCATTAAAATAAAAAACACGTTACATGATTTGAGAAAAATCCCCAAAACGTAAAGACTTAATGAGGTCCCTTAATAGTGGGTGATTTTATATAAGCACTTATACTGATTACTTAGCCAAAAGGTGGTAAATATTACAGTTAGAGCTCTCGCTTTGAATTTCCTGATTTAAGCCACTGCAAAGAGGACAATTATTAGTTATTTTGCTACTTTTCCCCCCCACCTACACCAAAAAGGAAATCTTAGCTGTATAAGAATTAATATGGTTGTTCCCAATAGCTCTGAAGAAGGGACTACAGTTTATCACATAAACATGCTTTTAGGCACATTTTAAAATTTTCATTATTGAGAATATTGGAGCCATCACACTATTGTGTAAAAACATATTTATGATTTTTAAATGAATTTTTTAGCATCTCAAAATATTAGGATAATATAAAATAAGGCACATTAAAAATATAAGTACCTCAAGGCAATTTATTTGCATGATTAATAATTATTTCCTATAAAAGGCTCCAACAAGGCTTTATTAGTGTAACTGCATAGTAATCATGCATGCAAGGTATCAGCATACTGCAGGAATGAGTGATTACATCTTTTTTTCTGTGGACAAGTTAAAAAAGAAGAGGTTCTTTGAGGAGTGTAATAAAGCTGTAAATTTTCAATAAGGTGAGGTATGTTCCATTACCTTTTAACAGCAAGAGAAACTTTTACACTATAAATCACCTAGTGCTGTACTAGTATAATAATATGCAGAAAAACTTGTATAAGGAGAAGGTATGTGGGTTACATTACTGCAATGTGTAAGTACCTCAAAAAGGAGTATTAAACACAGCTGATTTTTTTCCCCCCCAAACTATAGTCCTGGAACTTTAAAATCATCCCATCATGCATTTCTGTGGATCATTGATCAGAGCTTGTGTGTTAAGACTGGGTAAGCGTAAAGCCATGTCTGCACCTGAAAGTTTTGCTGTCAGAAGTTCTGTCTGCACACTTCTATCACCATAGCTATTTCAGTGGAGTGCATTTATATTTGGTTGCCTTTGCCATGTAGCATGTCCTTACACCATCAGGTTGTATCAGCAGAAGATATGTGACACTGTAGGAAGGCATCCTGATGTCCTCTATGCCACCATCTGGCACATTACCTTGTAAGAAATGTTTGTACTGTATTGTGAGATATCATCACTCCTATCAGGGAACTGTACAAGTTTGGGATCAAATTCCCATAAATCTCTCGGTTCACTACTCTTTCATGCCATTTTCCATCTCATCACATGAATGCACAGATCACTGCAGTTCTCTTGTCCATTTAAAGGGCAGGACAAATCATTCTTGTGCAAAATCGTAACAGCCAGACATATAGCAGGGATATACTGAGAATGAGTGGATGATAGACAACAAATGAAGCTGACCAACTGCTGCAGGAAATCACGGAGAAACCGTACATGGTGGAGCAGCAGTTTTGGGTCTGTACAACAAGAACCAAGTGGTGAGATTACATCACAATGCAAATTTGGGAACATCAGTAGTGGCTTTAGAACTTTCGGATGCAGACGGGTACTTTTCTAGAGTTGTGTGCCAAATTCACCCCAGCCATGCAGTGCACAGACACCAAGATGAAAGCTGCTTTTACAATGGAGAAATGGGTGTCAATCACCACCTGTAAACTTGCAACCCCAGATTGTTACCAAACAGACTGCCCACCAATTGATATTGGAGAGTTTATGGTAGGGGCCCTCCATCATCCAGGTGTGCAAGACAGTTAAATTCGCAGGACTGAATACCAAGGATTGCAGGGAGTGGATACTGGTAGATCTCTGGTCTTCATCTTCCACATCTAAATTTGACCATATCTCCAGAATATTAAGGAGCATCCAATCACAGCTGAATAGTTAATGTTGAATTCAGTTTTGCATTAAAGCTAGGATTTAGCCACTTTGTTATGTATAAAGAATACAGCATCTATCTTTCCCAAAGTTTTAACACTTAGTGAGTATAATATGATTTTTTTTTCAGAATTTACGAGTACATTAATAAGTCTGAGTGAATGATTTTAGAATGGATCACTTAAGAAATTGAACACCAGATGTCAGACCATTTTCCCCTTCCCCCACCCACCTACAAATAATCCCAGGTAAAGTATTTGCACAAAAACTGGCAAAGAGGTGAAACTTCAGTAAATTTGGTACAATGGGCAGTTTTTAATATAATTTTAAGATTATGGTTAATTTTTCAATTTAATGATCAATTTTTCCATAGTTCTTCACAAGTGAAAGTTTCTCCTTCAGCAAAAGGTAAAGATAGGCCTTCAGAGAAACTCATAAGGAATTACCCCTCTTTCAAAATGACTACCATCTTCCGTTGTTCTCAATGGAACTCAGACCACGAACTGCCTTTAAGTAAAGATGGCCACTGCCTCCATTCAGTAACTGCTCATAATGCTCATCTCTGCCACCTGGTACACAAGGGGCATCCTCTCCAATGACCATTTTATTTCCCCCTGATTGGGAACAATGTGAAGTAGTTGCCATCTTTCAGCCTGCAGCTTCAGTCCCATTGAGAACAATGGCAGATGGACACTCAAAAAGGGCAATTCTTTGTGGATTTCTTTGAAGGATTTCTTTTCTCTGCTGACAGAGAAACTTTCAGTCATGAGGAACAGAAAAACACCATTAATCCTAAATATTTATTTTCATAAACTCCCCATTGCACCTGATCTACTAAACACAGAGGGCAAGGGGAAGAGAACCGGTTTGTAAATGCAGGCACATGGGAGTGTGAAGGAGTGGAGAGATGAACTGGTGTTTGTTTGCATATGTGTAATGGAATGTGGAGGAGGGAAAAGTTAGCAGACACAAGGGAAAATATGAATGTTTTAATTATTCCACAAACAAACATTAAATATCCAGGAAAATTCAGAACTACGGTTACACTTAAAAAGATATCCGAATGTATTAGGTATGGAAATGCACAATTAAGACACCCAAAAGAATCTAATGTCTTTAAAAATCAGTTTAACCTAATCTGGGCCCACCAGCATTAATACGCTATCACAATTGTATGGTTATTGTATGACATCTCTACATAGCTGATATAAGGTTGTTTGGGTGCCTGAACTGAGGATTTCCATGAGGGTAGATTGATTTAAATCAAATGTGGGTTTTTTTGCTCAGAAGAAGGATATGTTATATCTATATGCATTTATTTAAGCAATTATGTAGCTTAACATACTTATATTCAGATTCCTAATTTTTACTTTATGTTATAAGATAGTTAATGACATCTCTTATTTACTAGATTATGATTATTTTTTACTAGCAATTTGTGTCAAACTGCATTTGGATGGAGATTGGAATTCAATTAAAATGCACAAATACTTTTCAAAATGATTTATTAAATAAAACTACCTTAAATGTGCTGGATACATAAAATTTCCTTTTCAAAATATGATTTGCATTTAAAGGTAACTAATTAATTAAACAAAAGTATTATCTGTAATTAGTGAATTGACCTGATTGTTTATGGTCACAGTGTCCTTCAAGATTTTAAAGTAGATGATCTCATTCTCTTGGACCTCATTTTTATTCAGAATCTGGTAAAAGGAAAAACAAGCTTTCCTACTTTTTTGACTCCCAGTTGATTTTTCAACTTTGAATGAACTAGTCATTGAGCTGAACTAATTAAATTGAAATGAAGAAAATATTCTTTGCCCCTGCAGAAGAGGCTACTGCTGTCAAAAGCTGGTTAAGCACTTCAACAAACTCCAGTTCCAGGAACTTAACCAGTGACATCCACTATTACAGCGGTTTGGCCATCTTTAAAAGTCCAGAAATAAACAAGTATTGCTTGATTTTTTTTTATTTAAATTTAAATGATTAATAGACTATAGTAAGTTTAGGCCTTAACAATGGTTGTCCATAATTTTAAAATAGGTGTATTTTGAAAAAGAAAATTATATTTAATTTAAAAACAACAATCCACTTTATTTTATTTAAAAATATTTTACCTATTTTGATTTCTATATGTTAATGTGTTTGGATTTAACAATAACTTTAACTTTGAATTTTCCTGGGTCTATAATGCTTGTTTTTGGGATAGTTAAAACATCCCTGGGATGTTTTTGCTCTCAATTAGTGTTATATACTTTCAGCCTTTTTGTCTGAGTATATACATGTAAGCAGGGTCTGAATGAGCTCTCCTCTGACATCTGGTGATGAGCTGGGGGAAAAGACTTCAGGGACAGACCATGTTTGCCTAGACATGCCTACTCTCCTAGACACGCAACAGGATGGAGCTACTTTGCCAAAATGCTCTCGTTTGGCTGGTGTTGGGTTACAAATCACTTTAAATATTGAATGCAAAGGTGATGAAATATTGTTATCCTTATTGTATAAGTAAAGGGCAGCAGAACTGCACTTACCTTGCCTTGATTGAGGGAATCACCCTAAACTGAACCTTACTCACTAAGCAGGGAGGGATACCAAATCCCAGTGAAAGAGAGGGAGTGTGGACAGGTGTTTCTACCTGCTGGTGTGGACACTGCCTAAAAAGAGGCAGACACCATTTGACCTTTCCCTCTCCAGTGTTTAAAGACAAAGCTAATTAAACTCAATTGAGAATCACTGTTTCTGTCCAGGTGATTACCAGGGCTGAATCATTGATAAGCAGGCCTAAGGGCTACACCTTAGACCTGGTGTAGGGACAGTGGTGAAAGGAAAGACAGTGCAGAGGCTATACTGGCAGTGAGCTTCCCTGCTACCCAGTGAAATCACTAAAGACCTGGGTTAAGCAGTGGAACCTCAGAACGTGCCAGTGCAGAAGCAGCCGTGAGCTCCAACAGCAGCAGAGTAAAGCAATGGCAGCAAGCGACCAGCAGCAATACAGAAAAGCAGCGGAGGCAGCACCAAACAGCCAGCTGCAGAGTTGCACAGCAACCACAGTGTCATTGCTCAACATGTTCCCCACCTTTCTGGGGTGGGAGGTGAACCCCTGTGAATATACCTCTGAACTCTGGGTCTTCGCTAATCAAGGAGAACCAACTGAGTGGGGTGCAGTGAATGGGGGAAAGGGGAGTGATGTGTTAAATGGACATTTATTCATTGGACTTTCCCACCACAAGTGGGAAACTGAGGCAAAGGACACTGCCCAAAGCACTGTGGGGTCAGGTTTTGCTTATGAATGTGGTTGTGTTTTCTCAAACTAATTCTTGGCTCCCTTTCCCTTTTATTAAAAGTTCTCCTTTGTTATACACAGACTCAATGATTGCAAGGCTGAAATATTGGCTCTTAGAAGAGCCTAGTGATGGTGGTTAATTTTCCTAGATTACTGGGTGGGGGCTTGAGTTGGTTCTGTTTTGTATTGTTAAGAGGAACCCCTAGATACCAAACCCAGAGATTATTTTAAAAAAATGTTTACCTGCTTGTGTATGAAGTTATTTATAAATTAAATCAAATCATATTTTTAGACATCATGGTTATGGTTAAAAGGTTAGTTATAAAGAAAGCTTTTACTCCTTATACCATGATTTGAAAAATGTACTCACCACTGATTACTGGGAAGATTTTCCTGATGAGTAATGTTAACATTTTGTCATAATTATTTTTAGTAAAGTCATGGATGGTCGCGGGCAATAAGCAAAAATTCACGGAAGCCGGTAACCTGCCTGTGACTTTTACTAAAAATGATGGGGGAAAGGAGGGCAACTGAAGCCTGAGCCCCACAGGGGGGATGAGAGCTCAAGCCCTGTTGTGGGGGGAAGAGGGGAACGCTCCAGCTCCTGCTGCCCACGGGAGCTGGTGGCTCTGGCACTGCAGGGGTCCTATTTAAAACAAGGATTGTTAAAACAATCTTTAAAATCTATCAAAACCAAAATACTAAGTCATTATCCAAGTATATAACAAGCTAAGTTTGTTAATGTTTTCAAAGTATTTTGATTTCAGGAAAGAAAGGAGGCGCAAGAATGTCACATCTCTGCCATTCAGGACAGCTTTCTGCTAGTTAACATCAGCCTATTGCATCTCTGCTTCAGCCAGACGGAAGCTTTTGGCTTCATTCTTACATTTTTATGCTCTGAACACAGTCCTATAGCTTCTTTGCGCTACTGTCACTCACTTACTGACAACTTGGGGCAATATAAAGTATTAAAACTAGGGCTTCCTGTCACTTTGATCTGGGCTGGATTACAGTTGAAAGGAAATAGGTCAAAACATGAATACACTAGGTAATTAAAACATTTCAGGCCTGGGGAAAAAAAAATGAAATCAAGACCTAAGATAGAAAAATTGCTTTTCTACATTAAATATATGTAAGGAGGCAAGGAATTGATTTCAATAAGCATAAATACATTTTTATATTATCAGTTTCAAGGAAAAGACTACCATCATATAATTGTAGGGGAGACCTCCATATTTATGCAAAAATAATTAATAAAATTATTGTAACTTATTAGGTTGTTGCAAACTTGTTTTTCACCTTTGCTGAATGTTAAGATGTAGCTACAAGTATGTTATAGCCAGTATATTTGGAAATAATACACGTCTAACTAGGTATGTTACAAAATATTAAAGCTAATCAAAGAAATTCTAGGTTTCTGCTTCTATCTCCCAAGGCATGCAAACATCAAGATGACAAACCATGTATAACATTCATGTTTTAGGAAGAGGTCTGTCTGTGAAAGGAATGCAGGGTGTGTTATCAGAGCAATAAATCTAGGTAAAGGGCTCTACCAATTCCCACCCTCTTGCAAGAAAACCTGCTTTCGTTCTTAAAAACTTTAGAGGAAAATGTGTACTTGGAAATGTTTATTTCTTAAATGCTGAAGTGGCAAAAAACTTTGTGAACTGGAGACTTGCAAATATGTTATCTAAATGCAAAGCTCCTAATATCATTGCTATGTAAGTGGTAAAATGTACCTATGTGGAATGTAACAACTTTGCTAAACTATCATAAGAAGCCATTTAAATATGGAAACATTCATATTAATGGGAAATTAATCAACAACTTACATAAGAACACCCACACTGGGTCCATTTAACTCAGTATCTTGTCTTCGGACAATGGGCAGCACCAGATGCTTCAGAGGGTATGTCTATACTTCAGTTAGACACCCGCGGCTGGCCCATGCCTGGGGTTCAGGCTAAGGGGCTGTTTAACTGCAATGTAGACATTCAAGCTCTAGCTGCAGCGTGAATTTTGGGACCCTCCCACCTCACAGGGCAGAGTAGGGCAATTTTTCAAGTACTCCATCCCATGTCATCCAGTCCCAGCTTATAGCAGTCAGAGGTTTAGAGACACCCAGCGCATGGGGTTGCATCCCTGGCCATCTCAGCTAATAGCCATTGACGGACCTGTCCTCCAGGAATTCACCTAATTCTTTTCTGAACCCAGTTTTACTTTTAGCCTTTAGAGCATCCCCTGGCAATGAGTTCCACAAGTTGACTGTGTGTTATGTGAAGTACTTTCTTGTTTTACTTATAAACCTGGTGCCCTATTAATTTCATTGGGTGACCAATGAAACTTAAGCTAAAGACTTCCTAAAAGTTATTTAATTTTAAAAGAAAGTGTTTTGAAAATTTTAATATAAAAACAGGAATGTTTGGACTTTTTGTAAACAGAATTTCATTTCCTGTCAAACTGTAATAAGATGGAACGAATGTCTCAGAGAATGTACTGAATAAAAACTTTAAAAACTAGTTTTAACTCTCTTGCTTTCCTGCCACAAGGGCAAAGGCAATTAAATAAGTGTTGCATATTAATTAATAAATTACATATTCATAAGATGAAGAGGCTCCTAAGGACTACCTACGAAGCCATGGAGCCAATGAAAGAGCAACTCACTTGAATCTAAACAAGTCCGAAAGAGCTGTTTTTTCCCTAGAATTTCATGAAAATAGGAAGGAGAAGATATTAAAGACTCTGATACCCTTTTGCCCCTCTATTCCCACACCTACTCTGTTTAGACAGCAGTCACTCCACAACTCATCCTCTCCATCTTTACAGAAAAGCTGTCATAGATAAGAAGAAATGAACTCTTCTCTGTTTTTCTTGAGTCAAGAAAAGCCACCCCAAAAAGTTCAACATGGATTGGCAAGAGAACATTAAGATAATGCCAAGATATTAAACTCTTGTAATGATTTTATTGGGATATGAAAATGCTGTTGTAACACAAATTACTAAACATTTTTCCAGTTAATCACCAGATGGTTAAACCATATATTCCGGGAGAGGAGATGGGCTAACCACTGGCAAACAGAGTCACTTATTTGGAACTTAACTGGATTTAAGATTCTTAATGTTCAAATTTAAGATAGCTCCTGAAATGGCTTCTTCTAATTAACTAGTTTAAATATTTTCCTTGATTTCATAGGATTTAGATAAGATTGCTTACTTTGACTAATTATAAACTGTTTAAGCTATTAATAACTAGACAGGCTTCACTTGCCATTATTTTGCCCCTGTGATTAAACAGTGGGAGCCACTCCTGAGTTGGCAGTAAGAGAAACAATAAACAAGAGCTGGCCTACCATTTCTAAATATTTTGAGGGTATTTTTTAAAATAAAATGACGTGGCATCCAACAATTTAAAAATTACCCCCTTTGATCCCGCACAATAGTGTCAGAAATTATATGGTTAATAAATTAACTTTTAAACAAAAAAGTTGGAGCAGTATGAAATGAACAGGGGCAAAAGTTCTAGATCTAGTTAATACATTTCAAATTTAAAAGTACGGGAATAGAAGATCTTCAAAAGTTCTAAAAATATGATGAAAATTAAATTTATTACATCTGAAAAGTGATTGTTAAATTCAATAGTTGATAAACATTTTGGAGTGAATCTTGAAACATACAACAGCTTGGAGTTTTTCACTGTAGTGACTACATATGTAGACAAATACAGCATCTAAAAAGATACAAGCTTTTTAAATGCAACAATTTGGGCTTCTAGTCTTGCTCAAAAATATTTTCTGCACATTTTGCTATAGATGACCTTCCCGATTTTTCTAGACCTTGGTTCAGAGGAAGCTAATCCTTACTACTGTGGACATGCTAGAATGTGGACAGAATGTTAAAGAGGAAAAGAGAAGGCTGTAGTTTTAGTAGTCACTGCATGATTAAACTATAACTCTATACAGAAAATAAGGAGGTAGTCCAGGTAGCCTAGACACTGTTTGGAGATCATTTATAGACCTTTTGGCAAGATTTCAAGGGTCAATGATTCCAAGGTCCAAAACCCAATCATTGTACCCTTTTCCACCAATAGGACTCAAGAACATCTGCCTTGATGCAGACTGCACCCAACAGAACTACCCTCTTTAATGTCTATAAATCATATAAAAATATAGTAATCGCCATATTGAATCAGACCAACTGCCCATGTAATTTAGTACCTGGACTCTGCCAGTGGCCAGTACCAGAGGCTTCAGATGCAGGTGCAAGAAACTCAAATGGAATAGCCAGCCTAAAAAGGAAGTTTCTTCCTAACTCTGGGCAGTTGGTGGTTGGCTTGGTTTATGCCCTGAAGCAGAAGGGCTTATTATCCCTTCTATATTTATCATTTTACTTAATGAAACTTTGGCTATTTATTATCCATTAAAATAACTAACATTAGCTTTGAATGCCAGATTTCTGGACTTACTGGTTTTTGTGACAGTGATTTCCACAAAAGAGTCTAACATTTTCTTTTACCAACTTTAAATTTGTTACCACTCAGTTTCATCAACTACTCTTGTATTACAAACAAGGGAAAATAGGACTGCCCA
>NW_020664492.1:3534223-3534378 GCF_002925995.2 Terrapene triunguis | reverse complement strand
GAGGAAAAGTGTTCAGCATCCACCACTTGTTGAATCAAGGAAGATTTTGTTACCACCCTTACACATAAAGCTGGGTCTGATGAAGAACTTTGTCAAGGCCATTGACAAAACACAAGCAGCTTTCAAGTACCTCCGTGGAAAATTTCCAAGGTTAA
>NW_020664492.1:3503331-3534213 GCF_002925995.2 Terrapene triunguis | reverse complement strand
TTAAGTGAAGCTAAGATAAAGGAAGGTGTCTTTGTTGGTCCTCAGATTCGTGAACTTCTTCGAGATGATGCATTTGACCATGCACTGAGTGGCAAGGAAAAGACGGCATGGAAAGCCTTCCAGTTAGTGGCAATAAATTTTCTCGGAAACAAGGCAGACAACCACAGGTTGTTGGTGGAAAACCTCCTCAAGGCATACAAAAGCCTTGGTTGCAACGTGTCACTAAAGATACATTTTTTGCACTCTCATCTAGATTTTTTTCCACCGAACTGCGGAGCAGTGAGCGACGAGCACGGCGAGCGATTTCACCAGGACATTGCAACAATGGAGAAACGCTATCAGGGCAAATGGAGCCCATCAATGCTTGCAGACTATTGCTGGACAGTGACAAGAGATGCTCCATTTAATGAATACAAGAGACAAGCCAAGAAGCGCCGACTAGACACTGAATAGGACTAAACTATGTACATAAGAGTTTTTTGCCTTTTGTTTCATAATAAATTTTATTTATATAACCCTTTTGCTGATTTTTAAAGTGTTACATAAACAGGACAGGTGAAATATTATCATGTAAAGCAACCATAAACACATGAAAAGACCTAGGTTTACAATTTATGATTAAAACTCTACTATCTACACAATATACATAGACATAAAATGTAAAAACTTAAATATCTTAGAAACAGTAGCCAGTTGTTTTAATGGTCATATTTGAATTCAGCACATCAAAATACATAATAAATAGCACATTTTATCTCTGAAGCAGACGACTTCTCAAAAATTGTAGACCAATGTTATTAAACAGCATTATATTGTAAAAAATATTGCATTTATTGAGCTTCTTGGATTTGTTTCCTGTGGTTGCAAAGTCCTCTCTATTCACTGCTTGTGGTCAAACAAGACTCCCTGGTAGGCCTGCTTGCCTCACTTGTTCAATGTGTCTATATGAGAATTTTTATTCTGCCATTGCCTATAGTCACCTATTTACTCATAAAACCTGTGCTTCCCATCCCTCGCTCCCTAACACACACACACACACACACACTTACTTTTCATTTGAGTAGAGGAAATTCAGAGTTAAGGCGATAAAATGCAAACATTTTATTAAAGATTTGTAACTATGACCAGTGAAGACTTAAAATAAGCTTTTCAGATATTAGCGTTTCTCTTGTCAGCTAAATAAGAACGTAAGAACGGCCATATTGGGTCAGTATCCTGTCTTCACAGTGGCCAGTGCCAGATGCTTCAGAGGGAATGAACAGAATAGGGCTATTTTGAGTGATCCACCCCATTGTCCAGTCCCAACTTCCAGCAGTTGCAGGTTTAGAGACACCTAGCATACTATTTATTTTTTTAAGATTAAGCTAACATGCAAGTCATCAGAAGGCGATGAAATAAAATACTGTAAAGCTAAATTATGTCTGGAGAAGTATATCAGATTAATAGTTTTTAATTTATAGTTTCAGAGAGCTAAAGTCAGTCTACAATGAAATCACAACTGGAAAATATCACTTCCCAGTATTTTAGCTAATGAAATCGATTGACTGTGGTGCTGAACAGTCCTAATCCAAGGGGGTATGTGAGAGGTAACATTTCAGGCAATATAGGATTAGCCCATTTTCAATACTGCAAGCTCAAATACACCTCCTTTCAGATGTACTGTGGTTATGGAAGTGCCCTATCTCCAAAGGTGAGAAAAAATACAGAGATAAGTAGCTACAGAAAGATGGAATGTTTCTGCATTGAGAGTTAATCAAAAACATCGAGAATTAAACTATTCTGACGCCTGTACTAAATACACTTGGTGTCCTAAAGGGGATGACATAGGGATTGTTTCTACATGCTGTTAATCAGAGCTCTGGACTCCAGCACTTCAACTCTGTGCTGCGAGCCACCATCTGCAGTTAAGTATGGCCAGGCTGAGTCAAAATTTAAATAGCAGACCTTAAAGGAACCCCCAGACACTGCAGGAAGTAGAACTGATTCAGAAGGGGAACTCTTTCATTCTCAGAAAGTACTTATTTTACTTCATTTAACTGTCCTACTTCATAATCCAAAAGAGTAATTTATCTCACCCCATGACCACTTAGCTTCCTTAACAGCCTCTTGGGGCGGCCTGCCTTTATCACTTAGAAAGAATGGTCCTGTGGAGAAGACAGAAGCAAAGAAGTTGTCTGTCTATCAGCTTATCTTGGGCTGGATTTCCAATTTCTGAAAGGTCTCCTCTGAGTCTGTTAAAATGATTTGCTTCTTGGAACAGAGATTAAATTGTCAATTAACTTTCACAGGCACTTAACCGGTTTACATGCATCTAGTTGAAATCACCCCTTATATATAAAAATGATAATTATTACCTCTTATATTTTTAAGTATTGCTTATCTGAAGGCTGGTAGAATACAGTAGAAACAGTAGAACCTTGATTTTACAGACACCAATCTTACAATCAGTTATAAGAACAATTTTTCCTGATGAGGGAAAAACATAAAAATCACAAAGTGATGTCTATAAAGAACAAGTCAACATCCCCTAACATTCTGATGCATTCAATGTATTGGAAATTGCTTTGTGGTGGTTTGAAGGACAAGTGACGTAGTGCACCACACTACAAATTTTACACTACATCTCATGTAATTGAGGTGTTCAATTTTATTAACTGAATCCCACATTCGTTCATAAAGTAAGGGTTCTACTGTAGTATATTTATTACTTCAGGAGAATTTGTATAGATGCAACCCCCCCATAGACCTTTGCTCCTATTCACATTACAGAGATTACTGAGCTAGATATTTTTTCCTGTTGATGAACAGAATGTATTAGATTCTAATCAGCTCCAGTTCAAACAGGGTTCCATGGGTATTATTGAGAACAGGGTTTGGCCTAC
Organism: Terrapene triunguis; assembly: GCF_002925995.2. NCBI lineage: Eukaryota > Metazoa > Chordata > Testudines > Emydidae > Terrapene > Terrapene triunguis. Next base: position 3,531,331 of record NW_020664492.1, on the reverse strand, counting down.
AGAATGGGGATGTGCAAGAAGAAAGGAAATAGTTTGACTTAAATCTTTGATTGAGCTGTATGGCTGGAAGTTGGGGGAGGGGGAAGTGTTTACTTGCAAAAGCAATATTTTTTATAAAGAATAACTGATACAAACATGGAACCCTATCAAGTCATTTTTACAGTTATTTTTCAGTGTAGAAGAACACTGATCTTATGAGCATTAAATTCATTCAAAAAAGAAAAAAAGTGAGATAGCATTCCAGAATGGCAAGACAGGCAGCGAACAAGGCTCTGCTCTCTGAAGACAATAACGAACATTTAAAAAGCCATTCACTAGATATTATTTTGACAATAGTGTTTAAAAATTAGAATTAATTCTAACACAAAGAGAAACAAAGGTTCTAACAGACCAAACAAGAAAACAACCCTTTACTAAACACATTCATGAACTCCTACAAGGACAGATAGGAAGGTAACTGTTTACATCATTCAAATAGCTTTAATTGTCAAGTACTGTACTGGATTCCAAGGTAACACTTCTCTCTATCTGTAGTTTCACAACAAACTAAAAATACACATGCTTCCTCCAGCTTTCTTTACGAACTGTGCACTTGTAGGTTATGGCAAGACAACTTGGGCAGTTTCTTGCTTCCTCAGATTTCTTTGAACCCCCTATCAATCCGGTTATAGGTTTTAATATGGGATAGAAACTAAATGGTTTGCGTACGTTGATTTCTTCCTTGAAATGAGCAAAAATAAAGTGTCTCTGTAGACTCATTTAGATCTGTTTGAAACCTTTGGTATCACTGACAATGAAAAAAAGGTTGTCTAGTTAGTGGACACGAATAGAAATGGATGGAGCCGCTGAGTGGCTCTATTCCTGTCATTTTGAGATAAACCTACGGGTAGGTGTGGGGCATTGTTTCCCTTGCTCAAGGGTTCTCTCTGGTTAGGCATCACAATGGTCTATGTTGTCATTGCTCTTGTTCAATGTGTTCATGAGGCCTCAGAGAACCAGTGAGAAGATAAGGGCTACAATGCATTTAGTGTGCTGCTAACACCCAGTTCTACATCTTTGTCACCTCTGACCGAGCTGTAGTAGTAACAAACTACCCAGTGTCTAGACTATCACTAGCTGGATGTGACTCAATATGGATAATGTTGACGGCCTTGGGGAAGCAGCTAGAAGAGTTATGTCAGAAGCCCTTATTGAGTAAGTATGGCTACTATTTGGGAAGAGAAGAGCATACTTGGCGTTTGATCTGGGGCTGCTCCTCGATGCCCAGGTAGTAGCTGTGTCCAAGAGTGTTTTTCTCCATCTGTGCCTTGCAATGAGACCTTCTCACAAATAGCCATACCTTTGTCACCTTGAGATTAGATTGCTGTGATACATTCTACAGGAGATACATCTTATGATCATTCAGAAACTGAATACATTGCAGGATGTTACAGCCTGTTTAATCTGAGATGCACATCAGACCAGTGTACTGTGACCTACACGGATTTCCAATAAGTTTCTGGGTGGAATTCAAGGTGCTGCTTTTAAACCATTGTTTGAGACCTGGTTACCTGAGAATTCATCTCTTTCCATAATATATTAGTTACAGTTGAGATCAGCAGGGGGCACTTGAGCTCAAGCTCCCTTAATAAAGGAAGAGAGATGCTGGCAGAGCATTCTCTATGTGGGCGGTGGTGGGTCTCCTGCTTTGGAACTCACTTCCACCTCTTGTAGTCTACCAGAGTCCAGAACATTAGTCTTCCAGGCATGCTGCAAAGCCCATTTTTTGTCTCTCTTCTCTAAGGCTGTTAAGGAGAGTATAGGCTGAAATAGGTACAGTAGAACACCAGAGTTACAAACTGACGAGTCAACCACACACCTCATTTGGAACCAGAAGTACACAATCAGACAGCAGAGATGAAAAAAAGCAAATGTACAGTATATTACTGTGTTAAACAAACTACTAAAAAAATAAAGGGAAAGTTTAATAAAAAAGACTTTACAAGGTAAAGAAACGGTTTCTGTGCTTGTTTAATTTAAATTAAAATGATTAAAAGCAGTATTTTTCTTCTGCAGTAAAGTTTCAAAGCTCTAGTAAGTCAATGTTCAGTCGTAAATTTTTGAAAGAACAGCCATAACGCTTTGTTCAGAGTTATGAACATTTCAGAGTTACAAACAACCACCATTCCTGAGGGGTTCGTAACTCTGAGGTTCTAGTGTATATCTATGGTCAGTCCTTTTCTTACTTTGTGACTTTAAAGTGTGAGATTAGCTCTTTGATACAGGACTGGCACCTAGAATTATGTTAGACATTTTATGCCACCCAATTGCATTGTTATAATAAATGTGCTCTTAATCATCAAATTTAAATGCAATATGGTATTAAAATGATAAGAGGTACTTTAAGGCAAGCTCACTGAGAACTACAGACAGAGCAATAGTAAACCAAATGACTTTGAATTGCTGTCAGTCATGACATCAAAAGCAGAGTGTAAACTGTTTATATATTGATTTGACCTCTAAGTGAAATTTGGCATTTATTTGCTGAAGTAATTTAAAGGTACGCATAATAAAAGTTTACAAAAAGGTGAAACTACATTTATGTTCTTTCAAAAATATTGTTCTTCAGGTAGTAGGCATCTCCCTCACATTAGCTTGCTTCCTCCAATTACCCCTTCCACGGATTCCATACTACAGAGAGAATTAAAGAATACCATTACCAAAATATGCTTTGACTTTCTGAATTTATGTCACTAGTGTCCTAGAAAAGAACCCAACACTACATCATTTATAATATACTTGCACAGAGAAAAACAGAAATGTAGAGCTGGAAGGGACCTCGAGTGGGCAGTACCCAGTATACCTAGACCATCCCTGACAGTTATCTGTCTAACCTGTTCTTAACCTCCAACAACAGGGATTCCACAACATACTTTGGTAGCCAATTCCAGAACTTAACTACCCTTATAGTTAGGAAGTTTTTCCTAATATCTAACCTAAATATCTCTTGCTGCAGACTAAGCCCATTCCTGCTTGTCCCAATTTCAGTGGACATGGAGAAAAATTAGCTACAGTTATCTCTGTAATAGCCCTTAACATATTTGTAGACTTATCAGATCCCCATTCCCCAGTCTTCTTTTCTCAAGCACAAACATGCCAAGTTTTTCAACCTTTCCTCATAGGTCATGATTTCCGAACCTATCATCATTTTTGTTCTTTTCTGGACCCTCTCCAATTTGTCCATATCCTTCTTAAAGTGTGCATCCAAAACTGGACACAATACTCCAGCTGAGCCCTCACCAGTGCCAAATAGAATGGGCCAATATTCTCCTGCGTCTTACATATAATACCCCTGTTAATACACCTCAGAATATTAGCTTTTTTCACAACTGTACCATACTGTTGGCTCTTATTCAATTTGTGAACCATTATAACCCACAGATTCTTTACTGCAGTACTACTGACTATTCTTCCTAACAATAGTACCTGGCACTTGTCTTTTCTGAATTTTATATTTATTTCAGACCAACTCTCTAATTTATCAAGGTTGTTTTGAAATCCAATCCTGTCCTCCAAAGTGCTAGCAACCCTTCCCCAGCTTGTCTTCATCCCCAAATTTTATATTCTCCATATTCTCCACTCTATTATCCCAGTCATTAATGAAAATGTTGATTAAATACCAGACCCAGAACTGACCCCTGTGGGACTCCACTAGATGTGTACACAAGCAGGAGAATCACAACTTTAGCTCGTAGTATAGAGGCAGCCTATGTACAATTTTTTCAATCAATTGTTCACCACCTTTTAGTAATTTCAACTATACCATATGTCAAGGCTGTATCCCCACTTTGAACTTTAGGGTACAAGTGTGGGGGCCTGCATGAGGACTTCTAAGCTTAACTACCAGCTTAGTTCTGGTCCGCTGCCACCATTCCCTTCCCTGGGAAGCTTTTAGAAACCTCTCACCACTTCCCTGGTGAATACAGATTCAAATCCCCTTGGATCTTAAAACAAGGAGAAATTGACCCTTCCTCTCCCCCCCATCCTTCCTTTCACCAACTCCTGGTGAATACAGATCCAAAACCCTTTGGATCTAAAAACAAGGAAAAATCAATCAGGTTCTTAAAAAGAAGGCTTTTAATTAAAGAAAAAGGTAAAAATCATCTCTGTAAAATCAGTATGGAAAATAACTTTACAGGGTAATTAAACTTAAAGAGCTCAGAGGACCCCCCTCTGTCTTAGGTTCAAAGTACAGCAAACAAAGATAAACACTCTAGTAAAAGGCACATTTACAAGTTGAGAAAACAAAGTACAACTAAGACGCCTTGCCTGGCTTTTTACTTACAAGTTTGAAATATGAGAGACTTGTTTAGAAAGATGGGGAGAACCTGGATTGATGTCTGGTCCCTCTCAGTCCCAAGAGTGAACAACAACTTAAAACAACGAGCACAAACAAAAGCCTTTCCCCACCCCCAAGATTTGAAAGTATCTTGTCCCCTTATTGGTCCTTTTGGTCAGGTGTCAGCCAGGTTACCCGAGCTTCTTAACCCTTTACAGGTAAATGGATTTTGGAGTCTCTGGCCAGGAGGGATTTTATAGTACTGTACACAGGAGAGCTGTTACCCTTCCCTTTATAGTTATGACACCATATTTCCCTGGTTTGCTTATGAGAATGTCACAGGTTACTTAAGCCTTATTCAAAGATATATCACATCTACTGCTTCCACGCTACTCAGTAGGCCAATAATCATGTTAAAGTTAATTAGGTTAGTTTGCATGATTTGTTCTTGACAAATTCATGTTGGCTATTACTTCTCCTATTATCCTCTAGGTGCTTGCAAATTGATTGTTTAATAATTTGTTCCAATTTCTTTCCAGGTATCAAAGGTAGGCTGACTGATCTATAATTTCATGGGTCCTCTTCGCTTCCCTTTTTAAAGGTATGCATTGTGTTTGCCCTTCTCCAGTCTTCTGGGATCTCACCCACCCTCTGGGAGTTCTTGAAAATAAATTGCTAATGTTTCTGAAACTGCTTCAGCTAGTTCTTTAAGCACCCCGGGGTACTAACTTGAATACACCTATATTATCTAAATATTCTTTAACCTGTTTTTTCCCTATTCTGTTTTGTGTTCCTTTCCGCTTGCTAATATTAACTTGTGTTAATCATCTGGTCACAATAAACCTTTTCAGTGAAAACAGAGGCAAAAAACAGACAAACCTCAGCCTTCTTGATGTCACCCATCATTAACTCTCCTCCCTCACTAAGTAGTGGCCCTACCTTTTTCTTTGTCTTTCTCTTGCTCCTAATATATTTATAAAACCTCTTCCTATTGCCTTTTATGTCCCTTGCTAGGTGTAACTCATTTTGTGCCTTAGCCTTTCTGATTTGTCCCTACATGCTTGTGCTGTTCTCTTGCACTTATACTTAGCAATTTGTTCATGTTTGCACTTTTTGTGGGATTCCTTTTTGACTTTCAGGTCATTAAAGAGCTCCTGATGGAGCTCGATTGGCCTCTTACTAGTCTTCCTATCTTGCATTCATATCAGAATAGTTTGCTACTGTGCCTTCAATATTGTGTCTGTGAAACTTCCAGCTCTCCTGAGAGACAAGGAGGGTAAGGTACGATCTCCTATTGGACCAAGTTCTGTTCGTGAGAGAGAAGCTATTGAGCTTACACAGAGCTCTTCTTCAGGTCAGACCCCGTCTAATATTCTGGGACCACCATGGCTACAACACTAATACAAGCTCACTGAGCTCCTTCGTTCCTTAGATCTTCTTTTCACTGGACCTTACAAGTTTGTTCAAATCTACTTTTCTGAAGTCCACTCTCCTTATTCTGGTGTGCTTACATACCTAATTGTACTTAAGTTTAATGCTACTAAGTTTTACTTCTGTAAACTACCTGAGGTCTATTATGAATAGGTTGCAGGCAACACCAAGCATGCCATTTAAACACCCTAGGCATTGCTTAGATTCACTGAAATGCTTTACTCCAAGTTTAATCCCTAGCCAATTGTAAGGGCTTGTCTACACTTACTGGAGGATCGACGCTGCCGTAATCTATGCATCAGTGGTCAATTTAACTGGTCTAGTGAAGACCGACTAAATCGATGGCCGATCGCTCTCCCGTTGACTCCTGTACTCGAGAAGAGTAAGGGGAGTCGACGGGAGAGCGTCTCCCATCGACATCGCGCAGTGTGGACCTCATGGTAAGTAGATCTAAGCTACATCAATTTGAGTTACGCTATTCACAACTCAAATTACGTAGATTAGATCGACTTTTCCTTTTAGTGTAGACAAGGCCTAAGTGAGCGTACTGTATTTTCAGTGTGCGGATTACTAAAAGTTTATCCCAATCTTTAAAAAAAAAAAAAAAAAAAAATTTTTTTTTTGTTCAAACTTCAGACTACTTAAGAATCAAAATATTTTTATACATTGTATTTTATACAGGAACCATCATGCACAAGTATATAGGTTTGAAGAAAATGTAGTTTTCTTTTACTAATGTGTATTTAAGCAGCTGCTTACAAATCAGAGATAGATCACTAATTTCTCTTCTTCAGTAGAGTTCTATGAAAAGAATTTTTTCATTTTAATCTGAGGAGAAAATTAGTGATGCATCCTTGTAACAGGATAAAGCATCAAAATTCCGGAATACCCCTGAACAGAGAAGATAGGTAACCATGAGCTCCAAGGATGTCCTCCTGAACTCATTCAGGATTTAGTAGCCCAGCCAAACCACAGTACAGGAGCAGCAGCAGCTCATTGTTGGTCTCTTTACTATGCTGCTGGGTTCAGTGCTCAGGTTCTCAGTACAGAGAAGGGACAGTTGACTCATACTGTTAGTGTGAAGATTTGGCATCCTTTGATCCACTATTTGCTTTGCCTGCTTCTCACCCACCCCCACAAGAAGGAAGAAAAACCTGCTGTTCCTGTATTTTTTTTACACACACACACACACACACACACACACACACACACCTACCTCCATTGTACTGTGGAAGAAGGGGAAAGAAGAGACAACGGGGTTACATTAACAATGGGAAAGAGGTGGGACAGCAGAAAAAAATGCTGAGAAAGAAGTGAAGACAAAAGTGAAGAAAATAAGGGGAGAGAGGGGGAATGGAATGAAGAGAAAGTAGTAACCTGGGAAGAGACAGCAGAAGGAAAATTAAGAACAAGGGAAAATCAGAGAAGCGTTTGAGATGAGATATAAAAGAACAGTCAAAAAACAAAACTAGTAGTATTTAAAGAAAAGAATTAGATAAAACAGACATTGAAAGGTTAAGATAAAACCTTAAGAAGCTATACAATAGAAATGAAGGAAAGAAAAGGAACAAAAAAAGGCTTTTATAATTTCACAGATTTGGCAAATATATTACAGTAAAATACTCATGTTTATGTGTGGGTGTATACACATACAGTTTTGACTATATTCTAAATGCAAATTCCCATTCTTGCATGATTTCCAAGGGAAATAGCCATTTTAGGAATCCCAGTGATTTTTGTGGATTGGCTAGTTTGGCAAGTTTGGCAATCAGCAAAAATAAAAGTATCAAAGGGGTAGCCGAGTTAGTCTGGATCTGTAAAAGCAGCAAAGAGTCCTGTGGCACTTTATAGACTAACAGACGTATTGGAGCATGAGCTTTCGTGGGTGATTACATGAGACATGCATCCAAAGTAGGTATTCACCCACGAAAGCTCATGCTCCTATACGTCTGTTAGTCTATAAAGTGCCACAGGACTCTCTGCTGCTTTTACAAAAATAAAAGGTAATTTTCTCAGCACATTACTGCATAAACAGAAGTTAGGCTATTGCCCAAACCCTAGGTGTTATCCTTCTAAAGAAAGATTCAGGACTTGCGAAAACTGCAGGTGCAAGAAAACTACAGATTCAGCAATTATAGTCTTTCTGCAGTTTTTACTGTTTCATACAGAATATCCTTCCATCACCATACACACCTACTTCTAAAAGCTAGGTTTTAGCTTCTTTCATTATGAAGACAGCTTTCACAATATAAACTGATGTACTGTTGATTGCTAACTCTCCAGCAAAACACCAGCTTCAAATTCAATGCCTAACTAAGACCATTTAAATACTAACTTTAAGAAAGAGTTTTCTAAATTGTCTCAGGTGGAGACAAAATACTTTTCAGAGACATGGAGTTCTTTCTTCTTCTTCAAAGCAGAATTTACCTGCCACTCTACCGTAGACTTAAAAAAAAAAAATAGATTCTTTGACTAGGAACAGGTTGGCTGACCTAGTGAGGAGGGCTTTAAACTAGGTTCGATGGGGCAGGTGACAAAAGCCCACAGGTAAGTCAAAAACATGGAGACTTGGGAGAAGGGTCAGAATCTGGGAAAGCATGGGCTGTTGTAGCAGGGACAAGGGAGAGACAAGAGAAAACATGGGGGGGGGAGGGGAGGGCAGGGAGGAATCAAATTATTATCTTAGATGTCTGTATACTAATGCGAGAAATATGGGGAATAAGCAGGAAGAACGTGAAATGCTAGTTAATAAATAACTATGACAAAGTTGGCATCAGAGACTTGGTGGGATAATACATGACTGGAATATTGGCATAGAAAGGTACAGCTTGCTCAGGAAGATCACACAGGAAAAAAAGGGAGGTGATATTGCCTTATATATTAAGAATGTATACACTTGGACTGAGGTTGAGCTGGAAATAGGAGACAGACTTGTTGAAATACTCTGGATAAGGATAAAGAGAGAAAAACAAGGGTGATGTCATGGTAGAGGTTTACTACAGACCACCTAACCAGGAAGAAGAGGGGGATGTGCTTTTTTTAAACAACCAACAAAATCATGTAAAGCAAAGGACTTGGTGGTAATGGGGGATTTTAACTCCCCAGACATCTACTGGGAAAATAACACAGCAGGGCACAGATTATCCAACAAGTTTTTGGAATATACTGGAGACAATTTTTTAGTTCAGAAGATAGAGAAAGCTACTACAGGAGAGCTGTTCTAGATTTGATTTTGACCAATAGGGAGGAACTGGTTGAGAATTTGAAAGGCGGAAGGCAGCTTAGGTGAAAGTGGTCATGAAATGATAGAGTTCATGATTCTCAGAAATGGTGGGAGGGAAAACAGCACAATAAAGATAATGGATTTCAAGAATGTACTTTAGCGAACTCAGGGAGTTGTTAGATCAGATCCCATGCGACACAAGTCTAAGGGGAAAAACAGTTCAACAGATTTGGTAGTCTTTTAGAGAGACGTTAATAAGGGCACAAGAATAAACTATCCCACTGCGTAGGAAAGATAGAAAGTATGGCAAGAGACCACCGAAGCTTAACCAAGAGATCTTCAATGATCTGAAACCCAAAAAAGAGTCCTATAAAAAGTAGAAACTAGGTCAAATTGCAAAGGATGAATATAAACAAACAAGTACACCTCTATCTCGATATAACGCTGTCCTCGGGAGCCAAAAAATCTTACCGCGTTATAGGTGAAATGGCGTTATATTGAACTTGGAGTGCGCCGCCCCGCCCCCCTGGAGCAGTGGTTTACCACGTTATATCCGAATTCGTGTTATATCGGGTCGAGTTATACTGAGGTAGCGGTGTATATAGGGACAAAATCAGAAAGGCTAAGGCACAAAACAAGATTAAACTAGCTAGAGATATAAAGAGTAACAAGAAAGCATTCTACAAATACATTAGAAGCAAGAGGAAGACCAAGGACAGTGTAGGCCCGTTACTCAATGAGTGGGGAAAAAACAATAAAAGAAAATGTGGAAATGGCAGAAGCGCTAAATGACTTTTTTGTTTCAGCCATTAGTGATTATCTTTGAAAAGTCATGGAAGACAGGAGAGATTCCAGAGGACTGGAAGAGGGCAAATATAGTGCCCATCTATAAAAAGGGAAATAAGGACAACCTGGGGAATTACAGACCAGTCATCTTAACTTCAGTACCTGGAAAGATAATGGAGCAAATTATTAAGCAATCCATTTGTAAACAACTAGAAGATAACAAGGTGATAAGTAACAGTCAGCACGGATTTGTCAAGAACAATCGTGTTAAACCAACCTAATAGCTTTTTTTGACAGGGTAACAAGCCTTGTGAATGGGTGGAAAACGATAGATGTGGTATATCTTGACTTTAGTAAGGCTTTTGATACTGTCTCGCATGACTGCCTCAAACAAAACTAGGGATATACAACCTATATGGAGCGACTATAATGTGGATGCATAACTGGTTGGAAAACCGTTCCCAGAGAGTAGTTATCAGTGGTTCACAGTCATGCTGGAAGGGCATATCAAGTTGGGTCCCACGGAAATCAGTTCTGGGTCGGGTTCTGTTCACTTTCTTCATCAATGATTTAGATAATGGCATAGAGAGTACACTTATAAAGTTTGTGCACGATATCAAGCTGCAAGGGGTTGCAAGTGCTTTGGAGGATAGGATTAAAATTCAAAATGATCTGGACAAACTGGAGAAATGGCCTGAAGTAAACAATATAAAATTAAATAAGGACAAATGCAAAGTACTCCACTTAGGAAGGAACAATCAGTTGCGCACACACAAAATGGGAAATGACTGCCTATGAAGGAGTACTGATGAAAGGGATCTGGGAGTCATAGTGGATCACAAGCTAAGTAAGAGTCCACAGTGTAACACCGCTGCACGCACGCACACAAAACACAAATATTCTGGAATGTATTAGCAGGAGTCTTGTAAGCAAGACACATGAAGTAATTTTTCCACTCTACTCCACACTGATTAGGCCTCAACTGGAGTATTGTGTCCAGTTCTGGGCACCACATTTCAGGAAAGATGTGGACAAATTGGAGAAAGTCCAGAGAAGAGCAACAAAAACGATTATAGGTCTATTATAGGAAAATGACCCTATGAGGGAAAATTGAAAAAACTGGGTTTGTTTAGTTTGGAGAAGAGAAGACTGAGGGGGGACATAACAGTTTTCCAAGTACATAAAAGACTGTTACAAGGAGGAGGGAGAAAAATTGTTCTCCTTAACCTCTGAGGATAGGACATGAAGCAATGGGCTTAAATTGCAGAAAGAGAGGTTTAGGTTGTACACTACGAAAAACTTCCTGTCAAGGTAGTTAAGCACTGGAATAAATTGCCTAGGGAGGTTGTGGAATCTCCATCATTGGAGATTTTTAAGACCAAGTTAGACAAACACCTGTCAGGGATGGTCTAGATAATATTTAGTCCTGCCATGAGTGCAGGAGACTGGACTAGGTGACCTCTTGATGTCCCTTCCAGTCCTATGATTCTATCCTTGGAATTCTCTCCTGTAATTTCTCCCATCTCTCCTACATAGTTTTAAAATGAAGATAAACGTATTAAGCTATTGTTGCACATTACTGTACACGTTATACATACCTACAATTGCGATAAAGAGAGAACGTATTTTGACTTACAGTGACAAGGAGAGTTTTTAAGGGAACAGAGTAGCAGCATTTTACTCAGTTAATGGATTGCTGGGGAGTTACAAGGCTGGTATTTTAGCCCTGCACACTCAGATATCCTTGCAAAAGACATTTTTTTAATAGATTACATTTGGATTCAATTTTCTACTCCCAAATTAAGCATGAACTTCTACTACCCTGCCTTTGATAGCCAGAGACACAGGCCCACCCAGGTTCTGTTTTGCAAACTCATTTTGCTCTAGTATGGTACTGCCTCATTAAACGCCAGAAACATTGATTCAGAAAAGGAACCAAGCAAGTATTTTACAGACAATCTCCACAGAAGATAAACAATTTTCCAATGGCCCTGGAATAACTAAAGAAAACACCTCTAATATATACACTATTATCCCCTAAAGTGTAACTTAAGTACATTTTAAATTGAGTCATTTTCTCTGCTGGTGAATGTTTCTGATTGACAACCCAGAAACAGAAGTTGCGTGTGAACATATATAGCATGGACAGCCACGGAACAAGCTTCTGTACTGGAGGGGAGAGGGTAAAATGGGGTCCAACCACAGCTACTCCTTCCCCCCCAGCACCCTTTTGGTCCAAAAACTGAGCAGGGGAGACCCTTGAACTCTGGGAGCACTTGCACCCAGGTGATACTTTCCCTTTCCCCATCAAGTGAGCTTGGGAGAAAACTGCAGAGAGGAGCCAGGCAGAGACTACAGCCAGCAGGGACAGATGCAGTCAAAGCAGGGGCCTTTGGTCCTTTAGGCACGTGAACAACTTTCTACAATTTTAACTGAACATTCTGTGCCCTGTGCTGATCAGCTGTTTGCTCCAACTATCCCGCTGCTGCTCCCATTCCCTCACAGTCTCTTCACCTCAGCTTCATTCCACACCCTCTCCTCTTACCCTCTTCTCCCTGTATTGTCCCCCTCAATCCCATTCCCCTCCCTTTTTATTTTCATTTAACTTATACCCTCTGAACTAAATCCCCACACACAAAAATTGTGGCCCCTAATATGACATTTGCTGCCACCACATTGTTCACTCTGCTTGTGTGCTATATCCCTTCCCTCACCTGGTCTCTGTCTAGATTATAAGCTTCTCAGCTCAGCAGGGACTGTCTACTACTCTTTATCTGTATAGTGCCTAGCACAATATCACCCAAGACTCGTTAGGTCCTTAGGTACCCCTGTAATAAACATATTAAATAACAACTTTCTGGCCAACAAACCTCATCAGTGTTCTGCAAGGACAGCTTCTTGGGATGAAAAGGCAACTCAGTCTCCATGCCGATTCTTGGCTCTTTGCTCAAACTACTAAAAGGCGGCTGCCAGTTGCAATGGTGGTTTTTGCACTGGGAAAACCTGCATGCTGGACTGAGACCCACCAACTCATTTCACATAGGTCACCAAGTAGCCATGATTTTGGCAATAACTTTTGGCAACTACCAACTTAAGATCATATTCAAACCACAGACCTAGATGTGAAAGGCTCTGTCATAAATTACCCATCTCCCGAGCCATCCAGTTCACAATGTATGATTAATTTTTGCACTCTGATTAGATCACGTTTTTTTTTTTTAAAGGTGTTCATAAATTTTCTGAAACTGTAGGAAGTCAAACAGTAGCAACATTTAGCTTCTTGAGGACAGTTCTCTTGCTTTCTTTACCACTCTAACAAATATACTGAAAGATAAAGGAGCAGGCATAAAGTTGCAAAAAAAACAACCCAACAGCGTATTTTGGTTTGAAACAAGATGTTTCTAAACAATTACAAGAATGTATGTCCTATGTATTTCTACATACTTTTGAAGTTAACTCTTCTAGCTCATAAAAAAGTAATGAAAAAATATTAACCACAAATTTTACAAAGAAATCTTTTCCTTTGAGTGGTTGAGGCTTCTTTTTTTAAGTTTATAACACTGGCAGAGAATTATAAGTAATATCCACGCAGTACAATTATTTACTTTCATGAACAAAGTTTCCTTACATTTTCAGTTCTCTGAAAATTCAATTTTACAGAGAGGATAAAACTGTTTCATCCATTTACACAGTACTATGGGCACTATTTTAACATTTGCTAGGCATGAACATGAAAGATAAAATAACCATCATTAACTACATTTCAAGGAGGATCATTAAAGCTAGATGAAAGGCCTAAAAACTGACACTGCAGTAGCTAATATGGGCTTTAATGCATTAAGTATAAATCAACACTAGCACTGCAGGCATGCGCATGTGAAGGGTCAAACTAGCTCTACATCAGAAGCTATATATGCTACTTATATGCATTACTGAAATTTCAGTGATTAGGAGCTAAATTATCATTTACAGCATTATGTTCAGAGATAGTTTGAAAAGAATGTGCTATTAAAAACCTCATTATATTTACTGGCTTTTAGAAGAAAAGAATAAAAGCTACAGATAATTGTGCAGTAAGAAAGGGCAATCTAGGATTTAACTCTGAAGATGGAACAGTCAGACACACCATCTATTATTATTCTATGCAAAAAGTCATGAGCATATGTTCCAGAGGCAACTAAATATATAGTAAATTGGAAAAAGTGTTTATCAAGTTTACATGTTAACTGCAATTTACTTGGATTTTTAATAAACACTTGCTCAGGCAGTCAAAGTTTTGCTTGTAATGTATTTATAATAAACAAGGGCTATTCGCAAAAGGCCTTCAAAGAAATCTACAGAGCAATAACGTTGGTAGCTTCTGAATGACCTCTCATGTTTTTATTTCAGTGTATTAAAGTATATATATTAGTATCTCCTCTGACATTTTTAACAGACAATTAAAAAAAAAATTGTGTGCATGCCTTTTTACTTTAAAAGTTGCTGACAGCCAAATATCCACCCCCAATTACATACACATGCAACTTCTAATGACTTAACAAAATAAAAACCAATCAGACATGCGTCATTTTTATAAGAATGGAATCATCAAATGCGTGTCAAATAGTAGCAGGCTTTACACATATGTTTACGTTCTTAGCACATAAAGGTCTATTTGCTAATGACTACTGGTAAAGACAATAATCTTTGCTCTCAAATCTTCTACCCCGTGTTAATCCCCACTGCAGGTCAACTTACCAAATCCCTGTGTAACACCCAGTTAGCATGCAGGTAGTGAATACCATCTAGGATCTGATACAATAGTGACTTCACCATTCCCCGAGGTAACTGAACTGGTTTCTTGTTTGCTTTAGAAGCTCTGTGAAACTTGATTATGTGCTGGAAGAGAAAAATATCAATAGTAACAAGAAAAAAATGTAATGTTTTGATCTATAATGTTTTACAAAAAAGAGAAATCTCCAGTGATTCCTTATGTAGGCTTGCCAGTTGCTTTTTTAATCTTTTTTATTGCTATACATTTTTAAAACCATGTAATTTAAAAGTTATTACAAGAATAATAGCATCTAAAGTATTATGATACAAAACACTCATTTACAGGTAAAAACTAAAGGAAATTAAAATGAAAGACATCATCCCAAGGAAGTTTTTTATATAAATTACCACAATCAAAAAAAAATTTTTTTTAAGGTTACCACCAGTTTACAAGTCAGTTTTCAAAACAATTTCCTCAATCCCTCATTAACATGGTAGCTTATTAAAACGAAAAGAATACAACTCTTAATCTATTCTCATTAGACATGCCGTTTATTTTTTGCATCTCAGCACAATAATAATAAATCAGTCAGTTTATAGTCCATATCACTTTCAGGTTCTCTTGCACTATCACAATGCAATATTTGGGTTGCAATCACTGCAAGGGAATATTTGCATCAAACTTTTTCCTTTGGAATTTTAAAAACTCTCTTTTACAGTAGTTTGACCAGGAAATGCACATGCATGTGTGTGCAGCTGTTTGCTTCCACCCTTCTGAAAAAGCAAACACTAAAATTAATAGTAATTGTTGGAAGAAACCATGAACATTGTCAGGTTCACAATCCATCCATCCAAAGTTAATAATCATCTGGTAAGTCATAGGTAGAAAGTGTTTATTATGGCTATGATTATTTGCATACCCAGAACCAATGAAGTCCAAGAGGACTTCTAGACTGTAAACTGTGATGCCTAAAGGTCCGATGCCACCACCTTCAACAGAAGAGGCTGTGTCATGGTGTTAGCTATCACTTCAAGTATTTCCTCCTTTCTACAAGTTCCTTGGGGTCAGGGGATTGTTATGTGTTTGTATAGTGCCTAGCATGGTAGAGCCTGATCCATGTCGGAGTCTCCTTCAGGCACTACCATAACACAGTCAGACTGTTTTCATGCAGGTACTGTCATCATTCAGAAGACAAAACAGCTACGGAATTCAGGTGTTTACATAAAATGCAAGAGACCTCAAGCTGGGTGTTGCTCATGTGCTGCTGATATTTGGGTCACTGTCTCCTAGGTATAACTGTCCATCACAATGTTCTGAGCTAATTCAGAACTTTGTTGTTTTTTTTTAAATGCCCACCTTTTCTATCTTCAAAATAATAATAAAACATTACTCAAGTGTTCCTAAACATCTGTACTTTATCGTTTCATGAACATGGGCAAAACATGAAAAAGGGGCCACGTTAGCCTTGTGCTCTCTACATTCCAGAACTTAGCAGTCTGCAAGATAAATACCATGATTACAGCCACTTTTATACCAGTGTAAAAGGTAAGCCTAAAAGTTTTAAATTTTAGTACCAGCAATATAACAAGTACTAAACTGGAAGAGAACACCTGTGTCAAATTATAGTTGAAGATGGTTTCTCTTTGCACTAGTCCTTAGTCATATCCTACTAAACTATACCTAATTATAAGGCACATAAATTTGAATCTAAAATGTGTTATTTCCATCCAAGAGATACCTGTTCTTATCTCACTGTCCATTATTATAAGTTACAGACAGCAGAAATGCTAAATCATGAAAGGGGTTATAGAAATATATATGTATGTACATAAGTAAATCCCATCTCACATCAAACTTTGATATTTTCATTGTGTCCCTCTTTTTGAAACCTCGTAACACTTTTTTTTATTATTATTATTGTCACAGGAGGTCAAAGGATTTGACAGCTATGCTCAGAATCCAAAACAAAATAGATTGTGTCCCTTTAAATTAAACTCCAGTGAAATCAAGCTGAATGATGGTGGTTTGGGTACTTGTTTACCAACATTACAGCTAAATTTTCCAGTTAATGACAAGAAATTAACAGGGGAGCCTGGCACTTCTGTTGGCATTACTATTTTATTTTCTCTGGATGCAGTACATTTATATTTTTTTTAAAAAACTAATTCACAACTAAAAAGGCTAGTTATTTTACAAAAGATGAAGCTGTAGAGGGAGAACATGAGATCAGCGGGAAGACCCCAACTCTGAAATAAGTCAATGAACTTTTTATGTCTGTACATTTTGATTGAGCCTATTTGGTTTATTCACAGGTCAGATATAGTGTAAGTTAGCATGAGGCATGTTCCAGTGCACTTCACCACTGATCTCAGTTTGAGATACATGCTGTGTGTCCCGGAGTCTTTCCTTACATTCCAAAGGATGTCAAATGGTATTTTCAGACAAAAATTACAGCAATTCAACTAATACACAAAAGCTCTTATTAATAAAATGATTAGAAAGGTATACACTATAGCTGAACAAATATTACAGTAATTAATTTTGTAAATATCACTGCAGAATGCAGGTCTAAATACTATTTCTGAAGATAAAGATTAACAATGTAGCAAACACAATATAAGTATGAGACATCTTTTCCCCCACACACATTGTTTTTCAGTTGTGGTACACTTATATCATTTATCAGTTTATCTGTTCCTGACTGAAACCCAAAACCCATTATCTACAAGCAATTCATCTTACCCAGAGGTCATGTTCAGCATAGTCAAAGAGAAGCCACACTTTCCTGTCAGCATGAGACAAAAACACCTTTTGCAAAGAAATGACGTTTGGATGCTTGAGCTCTCGCAGCAGCTGCAAAACAAAGAAAATCCATTACAGAAACATTTATGCCACCAGAGACTGCAACAGGGTGGGGTGGGATTGGCCAAATAATATGTTTGTAATTTAAGACCTTGTAAAGAAGCCTATTTTTAAAAAAAAATTAATCTTTGAGGCCTTTAATCCACAGAAAAACAGCATGTGTTTCATTTTATTTGTTTTTTCTACTGAAGGAATTAGTTGTGAACTTGAAAATAGATTTAAATTGGGTCACACATCTCCCTTAAAATAGGGCCATCTATATCCTAAGTATACATTTTTTGAGCACTTACCTCAATTAAACAGTGAAGTTACTTAATTAAAATTTTATAACTTTTTTCATAGGATCAGCACAGTTCTCTACAAATATATGTGAACTGCGAGTTTTCATATCAAATTTTCCCTCCTCATCAGTTCCCATACTTGATAAAAGCCTTTGTGATTCCCCAATTCCTTCCTCACCAGCTCGTAACCACCTCAAAGCCCTACATCCTGATAACTACTCTAAGGCTTTGTCTACACGATGTACCTTTTAGCAACACGGCTGTGCCGCTAAAAGGTACACAGTGTAGCTCAGGGGTCTCAAACTCAAATGACCAAGAGAGCCACATGAGGACTAGTGCATTGGCCTGAGGGCCGCATCACTGACACCCCCCCTCGCTGCCCCCAGCCCTGCCCCCACTCCACCCCTTCCATGAGGCCCCGCCCCTGCCCCGTCTCTTCTCCACCTCCTCCCCTGAGCATGTGGCTCCCTGCTCCTCCCTCCTGGAAAGTGCTAAGCTAATTCAGTTTCCAGTGTAGACAAAGCCTTACAGTCATTTAAGGATGGGACTCCTTTAGAGGTTGTCAATAACATACAACTGGAAGGAGTAAGCAACTACCTGATGAGTTTAGGTGAAAAAAGTATGAGACCTAAGTCTACAGGACCAGGACAGTAGGCAGAACAAGCCTGTTGGGGTTCTATTGTTCACGTCAACAACTCTGCAATTAAGGCATATTCAAAAATCATATGGTTTGTAAAGATGTTACTTTAAAATATTTTGCTCCAATGTTTCTTTAAGAAGTGTTGCTTATTATTAAGGTTAAGATTTTGTCATGGTTATTTTTAGTAAAAGTCATGGACAGGCCACCACCATGGAGGGGGGCACAGCACTGGCTTCAGCCCCTGGCGCAGCCCCGATTCCGGCCAAAGCAATGGGCACACAGCCCTGGCTCTGGCTGCAGCCACCGGGGGGGGGGAGGGAGGGAGGAAGACACAGCCCTGGCTCTGCCCCCGCTGCTGACAGCTGAAGCTGAAGGCACAGAGGTCCAGCAAAGTCATGGAATCCGTGACCAAATTGCATCCCTACTTATTAAGAAAGTAGAACAGATGGATATTTTGCCAACTTGTGGGCTGCAAATGGAACGTTTATTCAGACAAGCCATGGCTAACTTTAGATTTCATTTTCAACGTGTATTTAAGAGGTCTCATTAAAAAAAAAAAAATTAAGTAACCAAACAAAAAAAAAATACAAAAAAAAAAAAAAAAAAACCAGCATCTGGCTAGTTTAGCCAACATAAGCACAGATAATGAAAATAGTATTTGAATATAAAATGTTGAAGAAATAAACAGATTACCATTTTCTATTTCTAAAATTAAACCTGCTTCTAATAAACTGTTTTCCCTGCAAGTGGGAGTTCAAAGGAAAGATTCTGATGTAACTGGAAATATATTGCTGAACTAACAAAGGGAAAATTATAGCTTACGCCAGCCAGCTCCATTCCACTTTATCAGTCCTTTATTAATCAAGTACAATGACAATTCTAGCTCTGACTGAAATGGTGATAGAAGAATGGATATTTGAATACATTTGTGTACTATCTTAAAAAATAAAAAAAAAGAACATTCTACACACATGGTCTGATAACAGATGCTTCATAAAGTAAAAGAAATTTTCAAACCACCTTGCAAATTATCACTTATTGCTCAATCCAAAAACACTGGTATGATTTTTTTTTTTTTTAAAGCTGAAAGTTGATTTTAAGAACATAGTGCAAATATGACAAAAACGGAAGCATTTTAATACGCAGGTTCTCAATCCACAAATTTTCTGAGTTTCATATCAGATTTTCCATTCCAAGTTTGGTTTTATGTAAATATACTTTAATAAAGTTGTGTATTCTTATGAACCAAATATTCAGCTCCACAACACTAAAAGTGGAGACCAAAATGCAAAGATATGATGAAAACAAAGCGCTGCTTTATTATTTGAAAGTGTTCTACAAGGAAGCTTGCAACAGAAAAGCCAATATATAAAGAAAGATTATTCAATATTGCCAACTCTAATGATTTTATTGCAAGCCTTATAGTATTCGGTATATTTCCTAAAGCCCCAGTTCCTGGAGTTGGGTAATTATGAGAATCTCAGCTTTCATTTTTTAGAAGAGGAAATTTCTAGCCCTAATGATGGGGGGGGGGGGGGGAGAGAGGGGGAAGAGAGCTAAAAACGTGAAAACTAAACACTCGAACCAGAAGACCAAACCCTCCCCAAACATTCTGGGTCTTTTTTATTTTAAAGTCTCATGATTTTTAAGTCTCTTTAAAAAAATCCGACTTGACGTTAAAAACTCTGCTTGCTTTGACAAAAACAAACATACTAACCAACCCAGCTACCCACAGACTTACTCTAGAAGAACCACAGGAATAGATAATGAGTGCGGTGGGAGGGGAGCTATAGCTTCCTCCCGACCCCCCAAAATATGCAGAGTTTGCATTAATAAATAATGGAAACAGTGAGTTTGAAACAAAAAGTTCATTTATCTTTATTAAAGGTGGACAAATTCAGTTCGGGCACAAAACTAATCATCTAAAGCCTTATTTTTAAAACAATTTAAAAAAAATGTATTTACAAAGTTGACAGTTTCAGATAACAACCTTCACCCTAGTTTTCATTAAATTACCTCTTTGGCAACACCTGTAAGCTGTGAGTGAGTTATGTTCTTCTGTACCTATAAAATCATATGCCAGTTGAGACGTGATTGTCCCATTATGGATCGAAACCATGTTTTAAAATGATGAGCGCTGAAACTACACTCACATATAGCATTGGCTGCCAATACCATCAAAATATTGTTATCAACTTCATCACTTTGGAAAACAGCTGACATTCAGTCTGGCTGAGCAAACATATTTTTGAACTGACTTCAAACTATCTTTCTGTAAGCTGACAGTTGGTTTGCAATAGATAAATCTGAGTAATCAGCTGATCCTACTTGAAATCAGAACCAAACAACCACATCTTGCACCTGTGTTTTTCATGTTTCGAGCAGAGAGTTTCAAGGCTGAATAATTTTGTAGTCTCTGTTCAAATCTTGATTGAATGCTGGACACTGTAAAGTCAATTACGGTAAAGCAGATGTTCTTCTAAAAAATACATTTGCTGTATTTGGATAGCTGAGGTCACCTGTCCCTATTTATATTTCCTTGAGAACTTCTCTTTCTTGGAAGCTCAGGCATGTCAACTATCTTTAAACTCTTCTCCCAGAATAAGTGGCGGCTTTCATCTGATCGGATGGACTGAAGTGAACATCATTTTCATAAGAAATTCACCTTCTGTTGCTGAAATGTCTGACCCTGCAGAGGCTGAACAGATTGTCTATCATATTTAGGATTTTTCAGCTTAGCACAATAACGAGGACATTAAAAACTTTTCCATTTTAGGTGCAATGCCACCAATTTGTACTCTCCTTTAAGGATTCATTGCATCCTTTGTAGCCTCCCAAGCTGCAAACAGTGCAAGGTAGTTCTCAGAAACTGAATCCAATGCTACTGCACAGAGTCCATCTTGTTGGACAGAGGACACAGATGCCTGTTAATGTACTTAACACTTCATGTTTAATGTCCCGAAACACAGCATCTCATCTGGGTGAGGTTTTAATTAATTCTGTGATTTTATAAACAGTTGCACCAGTATCTCTTAGGTTAGTATTATTTTTAACACATCCTGGGCATACCAACTTCAAGGCATGCCTATAGCAATAAGTAAATATAGCTCATGGTTCCTCCTGCTGCAATCTGTTGCTACATATCAGTGTTTCTCAACCTGGGAGACATAATCCCTGGGAAAGGGAAGGGGGTTTGAGGGACAGGTGGGGGGGGGGGTGTCATAATCGAAGGTAAGAAAAAAAAACTGTGTGTGCCAGATCAAAGTTCATTTTTACACAGAAAAAACTGTAAATTCACTTTTTACAAATTGCAAGTTTTACACAGTCCTTCAATCAGGCACTTGTGCTCATTTTGTACCAACTAATTTTTTTTTTTTTTACTTTGGGTTGAACTGAATAAACACTCAGCAGCAGGTGTTTCTCCACAGATAATTTATTTCATTGCTTTGTTTTTAATCGCAACCATCAATGTGAATCCCAATTCAGATAAATAGGATGTTGTGAATGGGATTAAAAACTTTCAAAGCTTCGGTTACAAGTTCGGGATACTCATGCTTCTGTGCCATCCAAAACATGCACATGTCTTCTGAAGAAAACCAACACTGAAGTGTTTTATCAGATAAAAGCTCAATAAGTTTATCTTGTAGTTTTCCTGTAAATTCGGCAGACTCAACTACTCTTTTGTTGAGCAGATTAATTATCCACCTCCTGCCAAGTTCGTTGTCAGGTGGGAAGTAATCCTGCCGCTGCTTTTTAAGTTCAAGAATATGTTCAATCATAATGTTTAATTGTTTCACACTCGGCATCGGCAATTTCATAAACTTGCAACTCAGTGGAAATGACTCAAAGTTTCCACTCTGAAGCTGAACAGACCAGGCTCCAAGCTTCTTTCCAAAGGCTCTCACTTTGTCTCCCAACACAATTATGTTTTTGTGTCATCCTTAAAAACTCATATTCAGCTCATTCAGATGACTGAAGACGTCTGGCTAAGTAATCCAACTGAAGAAGTCATGATGGGTCGCTGAACAATTTAGCAAAGAAGAACCCTGATCCTGTAGAAACACAAGTACTTCAGCTTGCAATTCAAAAGGCTGCCTAACACTTTTCCCCGTCAGAGCCACCTCACTTCAACATACAAGGGAAGACTTTTATGACGTGTGCCCATTTAATATCATAAAGCTGCAAACAAGTGAGCTGATAGAGGCTGACTTTATGAAATTCACAACTTTTACAGACACCTCACACACCTGATGCAACTCAGAAGGCATTCCTCCTTTGGCAACAAGTGCTTGCTGATGTAAGAAGCAACGGGTCCAAATTGCATGTGGCATAATTGTTTTTAATCTTCCAACAAGCCCATTGTTCTTACCAGTCCATTGCATTGGCACTGTCACTGCATATAGCAACAGATTTGTCCCCAATCAATTTCAAAATATTCGGTAGCTTCAAACATGTTAAATAGACATTCACCAGTTGTGTGGCTAGGCAGCACTTTACAGAAGAGCATATTTTCCTCAGTAGTAGTATATGAACTACATTGAACAAAAGCTAAGAACTGCCCTGAGCCTGAAATATCTGTTGATTCATCAAACTAAACAGCCAGAAAATTCACAGCATTTAAAAAAAAAAAAAAATTTCCCAACTGCTCACAAATGTCATCAACCATTTCATTAATACACCTCAAAACTCTATCATTTGATAAAGGAATAGCTTTAAGCTTATTTGCCTCTTCATGGCCAAGCACACTTGTAACCATATCTAATGCCACAGGAATTATGAGATTCTCAGTTATTGTATGTGCCTTACATCTTTGGGCAATACGAAGTGACACAAGATATGAAGCTTCAAGAGCATTCTTACTGACATTACTTATATTCAACATCAGTGTTTGCTGGCTATTCAAACTGTTCAATTTTCCCTTAAAGAACAAGCCTCTTGAGTTCTTTAACTGTGAATATTTACTTTCCAAATGCCGAATTAATTTTGAAGATTTCATGCTATCAGCATTCTGCAGTTGACCATACACAACACAATGAGCTTTATTTTCAATCGCTGTAAAGCCATACATTAAACAGTTGCAATCGTATTTTCTGTATTTCACCGTCTTCACGCATTCATTCAGTGAAGTACTTGGTTGAGCTCTTGTTAATTTATCCACTGCACAAGATGACCTCACTGAAAAGTGTGCATACACTATTTGCTAGCCGGGAAGAACACCACCACTGTCTAGACAGGAAGCAGCAGTGAAATCACGTGGTTGTGTGAAGCCTGTTACTATAAAATGACAGCATATTTTGGGGGGGTAAGAAATCTCTTTGCTAAAATAAAAATAAAAAAAAAAAAAAAAAAAAGAGTATAGGAACTGAAATTACTCAATATATTTGTGTAGATTTGAAACATTAGCTTATTAACGCTGGTGGGCCAGTATTATTCATAATTTGCTTAACGATATTTAAGGTAGGAAGTCACAATTTTTTCCAGTCTTAGTGTGTGGGGGGGGGGGGGGAGAGGAGGGAGGTCATAAGTCCAAAGGGGGTCACCAGCACAAAAAGGTTGAGAAACACTGCTACATTTGATACTAAGCCTGCCACATCAGCAGCATGATCATAGCATTGTCTGCAATTGTTGATTCTCAGATTTATATGCAATAAATATATCTTAATTACTGATACGATTTCCTCCACTGACGTACAGGCAATATTGTGCAACTCAATGAACTCTTCATGAACTTTCATGTTATCATCCACGTTTTGCCTGCAATATAACACTTGCTCTTTGTTGGAGAAGTCTGTTTCCTCAAGCATAATTCCCTCTCCAGAAATTTTCTCAGAAATATCACTCATGATTTTAAGAGCCATGATTTCAATTACCTCCTTCTGAATAATTGGACTTGTGAATTTGTTTTGACTCTTTCAGATACCCTGAAATATCAAGATCATATTCTGCCTGCAAACAAAGCAGCTGAATAAAGCTGCAGTCAACCTCGCCACATAAGGGCATATTTTCAGCTTGTTCAGTATAACTGCCTCGCAAATACAAGTCTTTGTCTGGCAAGATAATTTATACTATTTTCATTAGGATCTATCTATTTTCTTTTTTCTTCCAAGAGTACTGAAAATGTTGGTGACATGCTAAGTTCTTTGTGGTCTTTCGAAAAACACAGTTGCTTTGTGGTGACATGAAGAAGCTTGTTGCCTCTTAAATTTTTCTCGTCTTTTTCATATTAAGACAATCTAGATGGTCTGAAAGCTTCATCTGTGTACTGTGATAGACCCAGGCCAGTTGGGTACAGCAGAGTAGCAGAAGGCAGATATACTGGCCACTGGATTAACAGTTTTCTGTTCCCTGACTGACCAGAGCAGGGACTGCTCCAGGCTAATGAGAACACCTGATTCCAATTAACCTGCAAAGAGTCAGGTGAGGCCATTAAGCTAATGTGACCACCTGACTCTAATTAAGGCCCCTCTGATACTATAAAAGGACTCACTCCAGTCAGGCAGAGGAGAGCCAGGGAGCCAGAGGAGGGGAAGTGCGCCGAAGGGCTGGTTAATGAAGACACCCTCAAGTCATTGGTAAGGGAGCCCTAAGGTAAGGGTGAAGAAGGGAGAAGCAGGAGAGCTGTGGGGAAGTGGACCAGGGAAATGTAGCAACTCTGGCAGTGAAAGGTTGGCTGCCAACAGCTGCTACCATTAGGGTCCCTGGGCCGGAACCCAGAGTAGAGGGCGGGCCCGGGTTCCCCCCAGCCCACCACTACAGGAACACCTCCTAGGAGGGGAAGTCAGGCCCCTGTCAGGACAGGAGGCTAAACTGTTCTGAAACAAGCCCCTAGGGACAACAGACACTGGGAGTTCTCTCACCAACCTCCTTGCTGGCTTATGATGAAAAGGGCTCAGTAGACTGTAACCCTGGCCCTAGAGAGAGAAGGGCTACGTGGAGGGCCGCAGTGAGCCACTGAGGCTAACATATACTGCCTAGAAGCACGGGACCCACAGGGACAAGGTCGGAGCTCTGCCACAGTACTTAGTCAAAAGTAGTTTGTGCCTAAAAGCTGTACAATGGTAGAAACAAGTATGCTGTCACTAGCTTCAGAATAACAGCCACTGAAAATCATCAAAACTGGATAAGCAGAAAAAACAGCCTTATTCCACAAAGTTACACACAGGGAAAGACTAAAGTAACGGTTGATCAGGTGACACAGAAATGCTAACGGTATCAGGCAACTGACATTTAATTCCTGTTGCAGGTAATGGCTTAAAGTCACTGAGTTCTTTGTAGAACACTCTATTGTGGCAAGATGAAGAAAGGCAACACCTGATTTGTTGATTACACTAGAAAACAATTGCTTTTATGATTTGCTTATGTATCCGCCTTGGGTTTCTACTTCATCCAGAAACTCTGAAGAGGAAAGACAACAAACAAGATAGCATGCCTGGCTTCAGATGCCTTCTTTTTTCCTCCAACTCTAGTCCCCACCAAATAAAAAAAAGTTGTCTATGCCCATGCCTATGTTTTGTGGTCCTTAGGCATGACTGCTAAGAAAATGTATACTTGGTCACAAACTGAAAACGAGTCAACACCGCAATTTTTAAACAGAAGTGTTTGAATCAGCCCATTGTTATGAAGGTAGGAGGCATCGCCTTCCCAGCTGCTTCCCACTATCTTTTGCAGTCAACTCTAACATGGACTGGAGTGCTCTGAATAGCACTGCAGCAGCTCCCCTACTGCTGCCTGCTACACCACATGGAAGGAAGCGAAGTAGAAACTCCATTGCTTATTCTCTCTGGCAGGCTGTGGAAGCCCTAAGGAGAGGAGGATAGGTTCTCAGTTGGCTCTGTCTCAGCCTAGGAGAGTGCCTAGCAAAGGACATCTCCCCTCCAGCTAGGGCAGCCCAACAGAGTGGAAAATGAGAAGAAGTCAACCAGTTATGGCTCCCTGATTTCTTATTCCAGTCCCTACCCAGTAAGAGCAGTCTTGCTCACAGGAGCTGGCTATGGCCCCCAAGGAACCATACACCAACGAAGACAACCAGTGTTCATCATGCTCCAAGCCAATTCCCTCCTCACCCCATGTGAAGCTATGGGGAGGGATGCATAGGAGCCAGATACATCATCTCTTGATTAGTCAGTCTTGCTCTGGGTCTGTGGTTTCTGCTTCTTATGTGCTGCTCAAGTGAAACAAAGGGAGTGCAACCAGTGGCGTAGCCAGGTGGAGGGAACAGGGGGAGCATCGTAAAAAAAAAAAAAAGGCGCCACCTGCTGCGGTGCTTTTACTGATGGGGCGGTGCTTTTACTCACCCGGCGGCGTTCCGGGTCTTCGGCGGCGGGACCCTCACTCGCGCCGCGCGTCTTCGGCGGCATTTCCTTCAGTGCTGCCGAAGACACCCAGAGGGAGTGAGGGCCCGCCGCCGAAGTGCTGCTAAAGATCCGGAGCGCCGCCGGGTGAGTAATAATTAAAAAGTTGCCAAGATGCTCAGTGGGGGAGCGGCCACTGCCCCACTCCCCACAGCTACTCTACTGAATGCAACAGTACAGAGAATATGCCTCAAAGCAGGAGTTCTCAAACTTTGTCATAGTGAGCCTCCCTGAGCTATGAAAAAAATTACTGCACCTCCCCATAGTTTACTAACACAATATAACAAACAAAAATCCTATATGTTGCAAAAAATGAATGTACAAATGGAAGCAGCTAAAATAAAACTCCACAAACATTTTAGAAAACATGACACTAAACAATGATATATTCAGTACAATAGCCATCTATCCTATCTTGTCAGTGAGAGGGGTGTGTTTATTTCCTCACTGTCCAAAGTAGCGGAATTCGGAATTGCAGTGTAGAAAGGAAGAGATGTAAGTCATCTTCAACAGCAAGCTGGGAGAGATACTTTGTTTTAATTGTGGTTAATGCTGAGAAGGCTCATTCACACAGGTAGGTGGATTAAAAAGGAGAGGGCTGTAAGAGCCTGGTGTGTTAACACATGAAACTCGGATCCCACTGATAACCGAAAGTCTGCAACTGGCATTTGTGAAAATTTGTGCTGCAGTTCCTTGTCGCTTGACAGGTCCATAAGGCTTTCCTCTTCTTTTGAAGACAGCATATTTGTTGTGTTCGGCTTAAAGCCGAATGGGTTCCTGATCCCATTGATTACATTTGTCTTTGCCCACTTCAGGAAAGTATTCACAAAACTGTTCCTGCAGCTCGCCTAAGTGCTCAACAATTACATCCTGGATACTGTCAACTGACAGATCACCGCACTGTTGCATAACACTCTCTACTGTTGAAAATATGTGTGACGGGTTGGATCACAGAAACCCCCTTGGGAGCTGCCACCCGATGTGCCAAGACTACCCCTGCTTCTGTTTTCCCTGCCAGTTCAGGACTCCAGCACCCCGTCTTGCTGAGCGAGACACTCCAGTCTGGCTCCAGACACAGACTCAGGGTCTGAATCACTTGTCCCCAAGCTGCAAGTTTACCCAAAAACAGCTCACAGGAGTGTGCTTGTCTTTAGCACTCAGATGCCCAACTCCCAATGGTGTCTAAACCCAGATAAATCCGTTTTACCCTGCATAAAGCTTATGCAGGGCAAACTCATAAATTGTTCGCCCTCTATAACACTGATAGAGAGATATGCACAGCTGTTTGCTCCCCCAGGTATTAATACATACTCTGAGTAAATTACTAAATAAAAAGTGATTTTATTAAATACAGA
>NW_020664492.1:3487917-3503321 GCF_002925995.2 Terrapene triunguis | reverse complement strand
CCCCCCCTCACTGGAAAAGCACCAGGTTAAAGATGGATTCCAGTTCAGGTGACATGATCACATGTCACTGCAAGACTTCATTACTCACTTGCCAGCACACACATATACAGGAAGACTCACAGGTAAACAGCCATCTGCAGACAATGGGAGTCATCAAGATTCCAAACCATCATTAATGGCCCACACTTTACATAATTACAATAGGCCCTCAGAGTTACATTTTATATTTCTAGTTTTAGATACAAGAGTGGTACATTTATACAAATCAGATGATCATACTCAGTAGATTATGCACTTTGTAATGATACCTTACAAGAGACCTTTTGCATGAAGCATATCCCAGTTACATTATATCACTTATTACCATATTTTCTCTAAATCTATCCCAGTTACATTATATTGACTTATTATTATATTTTTATAAAACCATGTAGACTGCACAACGTCACAATATGGAAACAGATCCCTGCTGCACATGTGAAGACCACAATTCAAGTTTGTTAGTGAATGCAGCTATCCGACCATTATCAATGAAAACATTTGTATCTCGTCCCTCAAGTGACACATTCAAGGAATTCATTCGCTCAAATAGATCTGCCAGATATGACAAGGATATCTGAGAGTGTCACTGAAATGCTGTATGAGTTACTATTGGCAAGAAAAATATGGACTTCCTCACGCACTTCACATAATCTTGTCAGCACCATGCCCCAGGACAGCCAACAAACGTTTGCATGTAACTGTATGAAGTATGCCCCCCGACACTTTGCAGAAAATGGCAAAAACCCTTGAATTAACCGGGTGCAACTTTATAAAGTTTATAATTTTTACTGCATCTGAAAGAACATTGCTGAGTTCCTCTGGCATCTTCTTAGCAGCCATTGCCTGTCTGTGGATAATGCCATGATTCCAGGTTGCTGTAGGGGCCACTTTTTGTACCCTTCTCACAACCCTGTCCTGTCATAGACTGTGCTCCATCGCTACAAATTCCAAAACAAGACACAGGCCTTGATTGGGGACATTGGACAAAATTATTTAATAGTTTAAAAAGCTCTTCACCAGTTCCTCCTGTTGGAAGTCGATGGCAAAACAGAAATTCCTCTTAATTCTGTTGCTGTAGCAAAACAAATATATACCAGTAGCTGTGCAGCATTTGATATATCGGTAGACTCATCTATCTGAATTTAATATGGGCTCTGACAAACACTTTCTAGGAGCTGCTCTTTTATATCAGTGACCATCTCTGCAATGTGGCGTGAAACTGTGTCATTAGAAAGTGGGATCACATCTAGCTGTGATGCTGATTTCTCTCCATTCATCACCGCAAACATATCCTTTGCAGCTGGAAGTAGTAGTTTCTCACATATGTTGTGCAGCTTACCAGCTTTGGCAATGCGCAAAGCCACATGGTAAGAAGCCTAAGTAGCCTTCATGTTAACAGTGCTGTATACTTCAACAACTTTCTTTTGTCCTGTTAACTCATTGACCTTCCTCTGAAAAAAAAAAAAAAAAAAAAAAAAAAAAACACACTATGGGTTTAGATACTAAAGTAGTTATTTCGAGATGCCAGTGTAGCCTGCAGAGCCTCATATTGTCGTTTGCTAGTACTTCGCCACACACAACACATTGAGACCTTGGTGCATCGCCTGACCCACTCCATGTAAAGCGCAGTTTGAAATAAGCTTCATCATATTTTCGGCTTCAGCTTGTGTTATTCGCTTTTCTCCGTTTGTCACAAAAACAATCCATTTCTCATATAAACGGTTTGTCACTTGTTGCGCGCTGCTGCTAATATTTTTAATTTCTTGGGCGGGGGAACCACGCAATGAGGTCTGACCTGTCACAGTTGCTAGTGAAGAGCTTTGCAGCGCCTGCGGCTCCTGCTGTAGATCGGGACAGGCTGTGGCTTAAGCTCTCATCCTGGGCTCTCGCTGTCAGAGCAGGGCAGGCTCTGGCTCTCAGAACAGGGCAGCTTGGGCTCCAGCTCTCCCCTTTAATCTCTAACCCCGGGTTTGCATAGCCCTTCTGCATGAGCCTCAGCTGCCCAGGGCTGACAGCCAAAGCTTATTTAAAAAAAAAAAAAAAAAAAAAAAAACAACCACCACCACCACACACACAGCGCTCACGCCTCTGTGACAGGTTCCCTGGGTTGCAACCTGGAACTGGGGTACTGCTGAACCCTCTGGCATATCAACCTGGGTTCCCTCTCACACAGTGATGCTGTGACAAGCTGCAAGCCTCTCCAGGTACTGCACTTACACAGCCACCCACAGGCAGGGACACACACAGCTGAGTTACATGAATGCTTCTCCTAGCCACTTATGAACTAACAATAGAGAGGTTCCAACCAATTCCCCCAACTCTCCAGCCTAGGACCCCAGGACTGTACTGTCCTGCTCTGGTCAGAAGTCTGACCAGTGTAAGTTTATTATCCAGTCTGCCCCTCCCCTCAATGTGGAGAGCACATGCATCAGCTTTTGTACAATAAGCAGATTTCCCAAGCACTACAACCAAAACACCCTGTTAAAGGTAAAATATAAAACAGATTTATTGACTACAGAAAGATAGATTTTAAGTGATTATAAGTAATAAGCGTACAGCTCAAAGTTGTTTACTTAAGAAATAAAATAAATCTGCAGTCTTAGTTCTATAAACTAGACTGAATTTAAATCAAGCAGTTCCTTAATACACAAGTTGGGACTCTCCTTTCCAGCCTGGGACCACCTCCCCTGTTCAAAATCTCTCCTCCAGATGTGTGTCCAGGTGCTGAGTTGTGGGGGGGAGTGAGGCCAAATGATGATGTCACTTCCCCCTTTTATAGCTTCTTTCAGCTTGCTGGAAACATCTATGCTTGTATCCTGGCTCAATCAGTCTCCATTGTCTACGTGCTATTTCTGAGAAGTCTCCATTGCATACGGTTCCTGCGACAGTCCTTGTGAGTGTGTATTCCCTTTAACGGGCTGTTAGCACATCTGGCTCCTCCACTGTTGTACCTGAAAAGGTGGTTGTGGGTGTTTCCAACATAGTTCAGTAATACATATATAGCAAAACTTCATAACTTCAAACACAATGATAGCACATACAATCCAACAGGATAATAATGTTCAACAGATCAAGACTTTTAAAATGATACCTCAGAAGGCATACATTGTACAAATAATATAATTATATGACAGTGGTGAATATGGGGGTTCTAGGGTGCTGCTTTCAGGCACAGAGTGCCACAGCCTCCCTTTACACATTCCCGCATCTCCCTTGGGAGGCGTGCCCCGTACTTTGAGAACCGCTGCCCCAATTTATTATGATTATGTTTATGGCCCCCCAGATTTTTATAAAGCATGTTCAACACCCAAGCTGAAAAAAAAGTCAGACACCACTGCTCTGTACTCTCTAGCAGGACAGAATCTGACTCTCGTTCAAAAGGTTTCTGACTACCTTTGTTAAGAAAATGTCAGTACCTTCTGACAAGAACCACTAAGGTTATAAGGGTGGTGCTAAAATGATTTCCCTAACCACCCAGACAAGAATTCATTACTGTGGAAAATGTTTCCTTCACGCAACCAACAGGGTTGACGAAATACCCTTCCAGACTTGAATCCTCCTTTGGCTTGATTGATCAATCATCCTTAATAGAAGGAGTTCCCAGGAAGTTATCTTACATATGGAAAAGAACTTATTACTTTCACGACTTAGAACAGTTCCTACCACCATCTTGAGCGACTCCTCCCAACAGGACAATGGATTAAAAAAATATATATATATTAAAAAAAGTGTGATGTGGGTTTTTTTTTAAATCAAAAACATCTATTTAATTTCAAAATAAACCTATTTAAAATTAAATGTGAAATTATGACAATCTACATTAAGGTCTAAATTTATTATAATCTATTGAAACCATTTAAATAAATAAAATAATATGCCACACCAATCAACATTGGACTGAAGAGAAATGCAGAAAATATGCTGAACATACTGATAGCACTGGATAAATTACAAAAGGATAGCTGCTCTACTGCTGATATTGTTGAAATTTGAAAGAACTTCAAGAAACTGTAGAAAAAACTCAACAAAGCTAAATTATAGGCAATGAAGAAGCAATTACTCTGCCTCATTTTCATGACAATATGCTCAACAATGTACCAGGGTAGATGTTTAACAGTTGAAAAAAATATACTGCTATAGCATTGGCATCTAATAATCATGCCACCTGCAATGAATTTCAAGGCTGGAGGTGAACCATGCAAGCAGTATAAGTTTGCTGCCAAAGTTTTTAAGAAAGGCAAACTACTGAATTGGTGGAAATCACGGGCTAAGCCCTAGAACCAACATTTGTTGAAGACACACTAAATAGCTTTTGGCAGCAGTAGCCTTTTCTGCAGGTGCCAAGAAAATATTTTCTTAATTTGGATTAGTTCATTCCAAATTAAGACACCAAATGGGAGTTGAAAAAGTACAAGCTTATTTTCCTCTTCCAATCTATGAATAAAAACAATGTGGGAGAGGATGAGACCTATGAGTTTTCAAAACCTGAAGGATTTTGTGACCAGAAGGTATCAGTTAAAATTCAAACTACAGATAATACTTCCTTTGTTTAAGAAGTCAGTTTTAAATGCAAAATATCTTTTGATCAACTTTTTTCTTTATGTATCTAGCACATTCAACTTAGTTTTATTTAACGAATACAATTTTTAAATGCTGTTGCGCATTTAATTGAATTCCAATTTCCATTCAAATGCAGTTTGACACAAATCACAAGTTTAAAAAAAAAAACACACCACGAAACGTGTCAGTCACCATTGTCTAACATGAAAAAGTAAAAATTAAGAATCTGAATAAAGGTATGTTCAATTATAAAACTGCTTAAATAAGTGTGTATAGATATAGTGTCTCTTCCTGGTTAGTAAAAAGAAATACCAAATTTAGTGTAGAGGCTATATTTTGTCGCTAAGCAACATGTGTTAATGGTTACACCAAACAATGGGAATGAACCTCTCTTTAGGAAAATAAGTATAAATGCAAAACAACTAACATAGATGACTTAAATCAAGGTTTCCTGCTTACTGATTTAAATAATGAATTACATCAGTGATTTAATCACTAGCTTATACCATTCCACCCTATCCCAGAGCCAAACCCCAAAAGAAAAGGAACTGCACCAAAAAAAAAAAAAAAACTAGTTGTAATATACAAATAGAGCACCCAGATTCAAAACAAGCTTTCCCCACACATTTTCGCCCATCCACCTTAGTCCTGAG
The DNA here is from genome assembly GCF_002925995.2 of Terrapene triunguis. Taxonomy (NCBI): domain Eukaryota; kingdom Metazoa; phylum Chordata; order Testudines; family Emydidae; genus Terrapene; species Terrapene triunguis. The sequence continues at coordinate 3,498,066 of NW_020664492.1, read as the reverse complement.
CAGACATAAAACGACCATGCCAATTCACAGTAGACCCCATTTCACTACAAAGCTAAACTGAACAGAAACTTTCCTGATAGCAAAATATTCCTCAGCAGTCAAAGCAAAAGTGCTGACAGTTGAAACACTTACGGACCATTATACTTCAATGGGTAGGTTTGTGTCTCTTGTAGCAAGGTGGTACTTTAATGACACTGAATTTCATCTATGGAACATTCCTAATCTGATCTCATGCTAAAACATGGATAGACTGTGCATATTTAGAGAACAAGGATTTTCCACAGCCTACTACCCATAGCAAACTGTGGTGGTTATAGTGCACATAAAATTCCAGAAGGAATTAGGCCATGTTACATTAATAAAGTGCAATTTACTACTGAAGTGCTGGAAAATATTACAAAGTAAGTACAAGGTCAAGAGATGATCTAATGACAAAGCTAATTGATAAAGTAAAAAAGAAAAAATGTTAGGCAACAAAGTGAATAAAACAAATGACAATGCACTAAAACAGACTGCCCTAATACAGACTGGGAAGGTAGTGGGGAGGAATGGTCTTCCTATGTTTTTGGACAGTGTTTAGCATAGTGGTGCAATGATCCTTTAACTCATGGCACCAGCTGGCTCCAAGCTAATAAAGTCAATGTAATATAGGTTTGTTTGGGTTTTTTTTAACCAGTTGATAGGACTCATACACAAAACCTTCCCTAAACTGAAACACACTCAATCCAATGCACTTTTAAAGAGGGATTAACTGAAGGGCAGGTACTAGCCCCCTATTTCCTCCCTAAAGTTCCTTTATTCCTCAAGTACTCGAACAGTTACCTGATATAGTTTCCTGCAGTACCCCATCTAAAAAGGGAGGAAGGATTTTCTTGTATTTAAGTTACAGGACTGGGAGTCAGGAGTTTTGGGTTGATTTCTTGTGTAACTTAGACAAGACACTTCACTTCTCTGTACCTCAGTTTTCCCATCTGAAACTTACCTGTCTCATAGGGCTGAGGAAAGGTTCAGTTTTTTCATGTCTGTTATATACTTTGAAGCCTCAGAGGTAAAGTTCTATATAAATGCAAAATATTAGAAACTGATATTTCAGTGCATGAAATCTTACTGTAAGCGAACCACAGTTTCTTCATGCTTCTTCTCTAGCTCTATCATTAAGTAAATTCAACAGGAAAAAAAATAAGAAAAAGCAAGGCAGTGTACATCACTGGATAATTATACAGAACAATGTTCAACTAAAGGATCAATACAGTATAACATTCAGCCAAAATTATGTAAGAGGCAGGCTTCACAAACGTTTATCATGTTGGAGAAGTGTAGGGGTGGTCAGGGGGAGGAGTGAAAGGCAAAGAGGAGAATGTTTAAATAGTATCTCTTACTAGGGTAAGTATTTCAATTAACATGATATAACGAATTCAATTTTACATAAGTACTGAAACTATTCTACCAAAATAAATGGGGAAGTTGGTTTGATCAAAACAGGCTTGTTCAGTCAAGGTACTCAAGTTGAAGAAGAATTATAATAAAATATAAGAATGCTCACATGCAAGCCTGAAAAACAAATGACTTGAGTGCGCACACAGCAAGTGACAGCCTACATTCCAGCTCCAGACTCCACCTCACTTCATAGCTCTTTCCTGTATCCAGGGCACAATAGCAATTTTTTTTCTTCAGGCAGTCCCTATCAATCCAGTCTTTAGCTCAGATATCTGGATACAATAGGTGCTAGATGAAGGGAGTCCTGAGAGTACTGAAAATATGTTATTGAGATACAACTCTTTGGAAGCTTGAAACTGGAATTTAATCTGTCATACACAAACACAGGTGTTATTGCAGAGCTGTCAAAACAGAGATGCTTGGCACACAAATAATGAAGATTTACTTCAAAATGTATTCTTTCCAGGTGAAGGAGCTACCCAGATGGATGAAATACAGGAGTTTCAATTGCTGAGGAAACTATGTTTTGAAATGGAAATTCATTACACATGCAAGTCAAGCCTTCCTACTTCCTCTGACTACTCCAGCACTCAAATGCATATAATGAAACATTATACTCTAGAAGATCTCTTTTTAAATTAACAAGACTGGCATTTATTAATTTTGCCTTGAAATTCATTACATGGTTATATCAAACAGTTGTATTAATTAGATGTACAGATGGAAGTTTATTTACAATATAACATTGCTGTTAAATATAAAGCTGCTGGCATCTTTTTTTTTCTTTGTCTACACACACACACACACACACACACCAGATACAAACAATATAAATAGACAAGATGGAGAGGAACCACAGATCCCACTCTGGCCCAGTACATGTTACAGGCCTTCTTTCATTCTATAACTGTCTCGCCACTCCATTGTGAAATATCAGGCATTTTTTTATTACTATTACTTTTAAAACAATAAAAATAATCCAGTTTTCAGGACAATCTATAATATTATTTCAAAAAATACTACAATAAAAGAGCATTCAGTTGCAAGGTCAAGAACTCAAAAGTTAAGAAATGCCAGAATTAAGGCCCGAATTCACTGGCCTTGTGTGCATGTATCAGTACAGTCTTTAATTATATGGTCACATACTATTTTTCCCTCTCAGGAACCCAGACCCAATCAATGCACGCAATGGTTGACGCTCTGGGGATGAATAAGGGTTGTGTATTGAAGGAGACTTGTCTACAGGACCCCTGTCTCACTTGCTGCAAATGCTGGACGGAATGTAGTGAATGAGGCAGTGGATTGCAGGAAGGAACGGTCTCACACTTAAGGCAGCTGATTGCTACCCTGGAGAATTGGATTCTCTGGACTTTTTTTTTTTTAAAAGGTAATTTTAAGGAAATTTCCTTCTTTTTTTTTTAATTGAAAAACAGAAGTCCCATACTGTGGAACCATACTTCTTATGATCCAAGCTGAGGAGTTAGAACCTTTAGATCCACAGCTGGATAATTAAACAAACATGAGTGCACGAAACCAAACAGGATACCCCAAGATAGCACTTGGGAGGGCGAAGGGATGGGGCGGAGGGGCTGAGAAAGTGGCAGGGACTGTTCTTCCTGTGTGTTTAGACGGTGCCTAGCATATCGTAGGCACTGCTAACAGTAATCTTCTAATTCATTTGATTTAAACGGAGTTACTGGAAGCCCCAGCTGGCTGTTAATCTCTATGTGACCCAATCCCTGGAAGAAGGATGAGACACTTTGCCAGTAGGTTTCACAGCTATTTGCTGACATCAAAGGAATACAGCAACTGATGACTTTGAGGTTCAATTCCAAGTTCTGTAAGGAAGGGGCAAAGACCTTTCTTCCCTTCTACTCACTGCCTGTCTCCCACCCACCTAGCTCCTGTTGCCTACCCCTTCTGCTCCTCCTGACCCTTTGGCTCCTACAATCCATTCACCCTCCCACCCCTTTCCCTGACCCCTCTGCATCCCACTGCTGTGCTTTCTCCTTAGTTCCTGGATCCAGTCAGCAAGAGCACTGTGAGCATCTCCCCACTCTCAGTTTCAAACAGCTGGCACTACAGTGGCCCCTGGTGTCCAAGAGCAATTCCAGGAAAAGTCCTGTTCAGTCCCTGCAGCCCTGGGACGGAGCATGTTCAAAACTAGAATCTTAGACTTGTTTGGCTACCAAATTCTCCTATCGTGCAAACTGACATTTTCAGAGGCTCATAACTTGGCCAAATTTAGATGGCTTTTCATGGGCACAGCAAAAGGCACATTCCTATCACAAGGGTGACTCCCTCTACCAAATGTGAAGACCCTGCTCCAAATCAGGGACGCACTATAGCTTCTTGGTGCAACTGTTATGAGCATTGTTTAACATTGGCAAAAAAAAGTTATTTTCGCCTAATCTTTCTTTGAAACATCTGAACTGTTTTAGCTGAAACTTTCCAATACAACTTCAGCCTGAGGCAGATACTCAGTATGGGAAATTTCAGCCCAAATGGCTAGAGTTTGGCAAAGTTATAAGCAACTGAGGACAGGGTCTTATACTGGGAAGTGTCAAGAAACCTTAAATAATAGCAGTGTTCTAAGTATGTACAGAATGTTATTTCTCTCACCAAAACTCTTTCATGGACCTTCACAGTCTTACACTGTTCTATGTCACACTATCATATCCACAACAAGTTTTAAACAAACAGACAAAAACACACCTAGAATTTTCCACTTTTAAGAAAAGGTCAAGTTTTCCAAAAGTGACTGGAGATTTTTTTGGGAGGAGGGAGGGAGACCTTCAATGTTGGTGCCTAACTTGAGGTGCAGTAGAGTGGACTGATTTTCGGGAAGTGCTTTTGAGTCTGTACCCTTTAAGATGTCTTAGGCTAGGTACCCAAAAATCACTAGTCATGACTCAAAGTCTTGGCTTAGGTCTTTAAAATACAATTCTAATCTTATATTATCGATTTCATTGGTAATAAAGTAATAAAATTTTCAAAATCTAAAGCATCGCACCTCACCCCTCTCGTATCAACTTTTCATAAAAAAATCTAAGCATTAATTTCAGGAAGATGTTTCTACCAGAACTGTCAATTATCTGCATCCACAAACAGAATGTTTCTGCACCATTAAGAAATCATTTGGGAACAAAATAAGAATTCAAAGGATCCACACAAATATGATCCTGAACAAACATATATTTAAAGATTCATGAGTTTGTATTTTACGAAGAAGTGACAACTCATTTAACCAAAGGAAAAAAAATGTTTATTTAAGATTAGTGAATCACCAAATTCTTGACATTTAAATAATTAAGGGTCTTAATATCACCAAGTGTATCTGTTGCACTGGCAAATCTAAAAAATTAATAATCAATGTTCTATATGAATAATAGAATATTTACAGGCTGTATACATTCTGTCTTACACTGAAGTTTTATATTAACTATTTGCATTAAAATGTATTTCTATGATTTTCCTCTTTAAATATTAGACCGGAAAAAAAAAAAAATCACAGAACAGAGATAATATCCAAACACAATATTGCATTTGATATCTGCTAACTGAAGATATTGGAAATTTGTTTTGCGCTCTCCCCTTGCAATCAGATATGGCTATATTACTTTTAAGGGTACAAGTCTTTGAATGGGAAAGGAAATTAATTGTAAACTAAAATTAAACCATTATACCCAAACTTACTGTAATGAACAGTGCTGACAAATATAACAGAGTTTAGACAGCCACTATTTTAATAAAGAGAAAATCATACATTTATTTCCAGTACTAATCAATATGCATTCAGAGGTACAGATAATTATGATTTATGCTTAAATATGCAATAATAAAATGTAATTTAGGAATTGCACCATTCTACAGCGAAAAGTTAAACTCTTATATAAGGGAATTAGGTTTACTTTAAACCTCAAATTTAAGATTTTCTTCTGTATTTAGAAAGGTAGATTTATTGAAACTAAAACATTAAATTATGATGCATTCACTTAAAAAATACTTTATTAAAATCTTACTGATAATAAAAAAAGAGTGTTACTTACTGCTATTTCTCTGCATGCAGACATAGAAATTCCAGTACCTTCTATTTGTTTTAAAGCATAATCTTTATCATCTTTCCTGTGAAAGAAGAAAAGAAGTTTTTAAAACACTGCTATGTGCATTCAAAGCAAACTTATGCACTACTCAGATAACAGCTTCCAATCAATGTAAGTTCTGTAAATCATGTTCTTTTGATCCTTTGGTAGTTTTTAATGCCCTGCTTGCTACCTTAGAAATAAGAACTAAGCTGTATTAACTACCAGCACCTGGATTGATAACCTCAAATACAAGTAGTCAGTATATTAGAAAACATTTTTCGGTCCTATTCAATACAATGACTTCAAGAATACATAATTTTACATTTATCACATATGAGAAGTTAGTCTTTCAGTGAAGAAATCTGGGGTATAAACAATTTGTTAGATGATAAAATTACAAGTACATCAGCTTACACAGAAATAAAATGTATTACTCTGGAACACTCACAGTACAGATTTTGAACAATCATGCATACTTGTATATCCCAAGAGGTACATTAAATTCATTAAAACTTGCATGTAAGGAAACTTATCTTCCCTTTCCTCCAAACCTCAAAAACTAAAATTTCATACTGAAAAACCTGTTCCTACCAATCAAATCCTTAAAGCAGTTTAAAACCCAGCAGTAACTTCAGCGTTTTGTTCAGCCCTGCAAACTGAAGATTCTTCTAATTCACCATCAATAAATGTGAAATACCTGAAACTAGAAATTGTGGGAATATGGGGGGAGGGGGGCTATTTATTTTATTTTTACATTTGGTGTTGAAGCCTGTTAGCAGCTGCAGCTACAAGGAGCAATGGCAGGAAAGGGCTACCTGTCCTGGACCTCTGGGAAGCCAGGTCTTTAGCCGCACACACACCACCAGGGTCTTTCCTGTCCCAGGAGCACTATGAGGACACTAAGTAAAACGATGTTTCCAATCTGTTTGCACATGCTTCATAAGGGTTTGTAACAGGCTAGAGAATTATTCTCTGAAGATTCTGTCTACCCCAAGTATGCTCCACCTGCACCCAGTTAGTAAGCATGCTCCAATCCAGAGCTGAGTAGGACTTTTTGTTCAACCACTCCTTCCAACAGCCAGGGCCACTATGGCCCTGGGAACTGGAACCGACAACAGACAGACTGTCTCTCCTGTGCTATCAATGCTCCCAAGTAATACAGAGAAGGTGAGAGTAACCTGACTTGTTCAAAAAAGACAATGACAAATGCAGGCTGGGGTAGATAGCAGCAAGCTAAGGCAGGACAGAGGCGGAGGGAAAGCAGCAGAGGAGAACAGGCTAAAGAGGGACAGCTAGGGGATAAAGGCAAAAGTAGGACATGCTGAAGGAAGAAAGACACCACTACAGAACGCTCCCCTCTCAAACCTGGAATAGAATCCAGAATTCATGACTCTCAACATCCCTCAGTTATTTGAAGCAGTTGTGAAGCCTTAATTTGCCCCCATGCTCATAAATATTATGACAGTCTTTAATTAAATTAACTTATACGGTTTCCACAGGACCCGTACCTTATTCAGTGCATAGGAGGAACGATACTCAAGCAATTAGTCAAGACTGCAGAGTGAGTGATACAGTTACTTCTATACAGCAGAACCTCAGAGTTACAAACACCTCAGAAATGGAGGTTGTTCGTAACTCTGAATAAAACATTATGATTGTTCTTTCAAAAGTTTAGAGCTGAACATTGACTTAATACAGGTTTGAAACTTTACTATGCAGAAGAAAAAAAACTGCTTTCCCTTTATTTTTTTAGTAGTTTACATTTATCACAGTACTGTACTGCATTCGCTTTTTTTTGGTCTCTGCTGCTGATTACGTACTTCCGGTTCCAAATGAGGACTGTGGTCAGCTTGTCGTAACTCTGGTGTTCGTAACTCTGAGGTTCTACTGTATTACAAAAGTTGGAAAGTATGTAATGAATGAGGCAGAGGACTGCAGGAAGAAAAAGGATGGTCTGGAGGTTATGGCAGTCAGGGCCGGCTCTGGCTTTTTTGCCGGCCTAGGCAAAAAAGCCCCCCGCCGCCGCCCCCCCAGCGCGGCAGGGGAGGGCGGCGAGCCCGGCCGGGGCTCTCAGCTTTCCCCGGCGGCCAGAGCGCCGGGGGGAGGGCGGAGAACCCCCGGCGGCCAGAACGCCAGGAGGAGGGCGGCGAGCCCGCCCAGGGCTCTCTGCTCTCCCCGACCAGCCGGAGCGCCGGGGGGAGGGCGGCGAGCCCCCGGCGGCTCCGCTCTCCCCGGCGGCCGGAGCGCCGCGGGGAGGGCGGCGAGCCCAGTCACAGCCTCGCTCTCGGGCCGGAGCGCCCCGCCGTGCCGCCCGCTCCAGGCGCCGCCCCAAGCACATGCTTGGTGGGCTGGTGCCAGCAGCCGGCCCTGATGGCAGTCAAATCCACCCCGGAGAACCAGATTCTATTCCTGCCTCTGCAACAGGATCTGTAGGTGGTTGAATCTGTAGGTGGTCCTGGGCAAGTCACCGACTCCAAACTTTTCACAGGTGGTCACAGTATGTTCCTCATTTTCTGCATGCCCTGAGACACCTGGGGCCTGATCTGCAGAAGTACTGAGCACTCACAATTGCAAATAAAGTCACTAGGAGCTATGTTCTGAACATATAAAATGCTACACAAATGCTAAATATTCTGAAATAAAAATAAAGCGCAAGGCATCTCAAGTTGGACTCTTAAAATTAGCGGACAATTTTCCTGTGCTTCAGTTCCCTGTAAAATGGGGGGAAATGCTGTTATCTTATTTCATAGAGATGCTGTAAAGAAAAAAAAAGTTGTTTGTGAAACACTCAGATACCTTAATGTAGTGTCTGTGGCAGACATGTTGTTGCTATATAATGATTTTATGAAACTGTTAAAACTAAGAAAAATAAAACTGGTAAAACTACTATAAAACTCTGTACAACTACCATTTTGCATCAGAAGTGCATCAGAAACAATGACAAAGTTCCAATCCGGACCGTGCAGCGATGAGAAGGAACTGGAGGCGTGGTCAGTCTGCCCTGCCCTTTATCACCTCAGACAGACACACGAGGCGAGCCAGGGCGCCTGAGCAAACCAATGGGCACTACTTTCAAATTCTCCAACTCCAGACGCGTACGTAAGCCTCAGTGGAATACAACAGGGATCCTCCCCGATACATATTAGTATTGGTTTAGTTTAATGGGAACTAATGGGAAAACAAGCAGGAACACAACACCATAGCTCTAGAAAAGCAGCCTCCCAATAAACAAGACAACTGCCAGGCTGTTAATGAAAACGCTACTTCCACACTCCATCCAAAGTTTTATAGCTGTTTTGCCAAGGCTGGGAGCCAAGAGGTCAAAGGAACACTAAATGGTTAAACAGACTTTCTGAAAGGGGGAAGGGAGAACTGTCAGTGAACTGTTCTCTGGGGAAACAGACTGACATGGACAGAGAGAGGTTCTGTGGGAGAGTCCGAACAGTTGGGGACTTCCCAAGCTTGCAGAGGATGTTAAGCCTTAGGGAAGGCAAGCATGTGTACAGACTGTTTATTATTTTTATTTTAGTTCTGAAATGCTTTGGTTCTAAACAATATTTTCCTTTCAAAGGATGTCTGGTCATTGGATGCCACTGTGCATAGTTTCAGAGGAGCAGAACTGCAGGTATTAAATTTAAGTCGGGCCTCATGAGGTAATTTCATTTAGTACCTAGGGACTGCATCCCAAAGCCCAGTCTGAGTGGGAGATTCACCTGATTCCACTCAGAAAGGTGACAGCTGAGGCGTCAGAGTCAGTGCGCTCAAAGACTGGATGAGGAGTTAGAGGCACAGTTAGCCCAGTGACTGTAATACTGCCACGGAAAAGATCATAAGAAAAAACTGTATTGAGTGCAGGATTTGACTGGTGTGCAATAAAACATGTCCTGGGGCCACACATTCAATCAAGAAAAAGCAATACTGAATAGCTATCCACTCTGAGCACTGTGCATCCCGTTCACTGAATGAGACAAGAGTTCTAAAATAGTATAGGATCATGTAACACTGGTCTACAATTTTTGAGAAGTCATCTGCTTCAGAGATAAAATGTGCTATTTATTATGTATTTTGATGTGCTGAATTCAAATATGACCATTAAAACAACTGGCTACTGTTTCTAAGATATTTAAGTTTTTACATTTTATGTCTATGTATATTGTGTAGATAGTAGAGTTTTAATCATAAATTGTAAACCTAGGTCTTTTCATGTGTTTATGGTTGCTTTACATGATAATATTTCACCTGTCCTGTTTATGTAACACTTTAAAAATCAGCAAAAGGGTTATATAAATAAAATTTATTATGAAACAAAAGGCAAAAAACTCTTATGTACATAGTTTAGTCCTATTCAGTGTCTACTCGGCGCTTCTTGGCTTGTCTCTTGTATTCATTAAATGGAGCATCTCTTGTCACTGTCCAGCAATACTCTGCAAGCATTGATGGGCTCCATTTGCCCTGATAGCGTTTCTCCATTGTTGCAATGTCCTGGTGAAATCGCTCGCCGTGCTCGTCGCACACTGCTCTGCAGTTCGGTGGAAAAAAATCTAGATGAGAGTGCAAAAAATGTATCTTTAGTGACATGTTGCAACCAAGGCTTTTGTATGCCTTGAGGAGGTTTTCCACCAACAAC
>NW_020664492.1:3481290-3487907 GCF_002925995.2 Terrapene triunguis | reverse complement strand
ATGTGTAAGGGTGGTAACAAAATCTTCCTTGATTCAACAAGTGGTGGATGCTGAACACTTTTCCTCCCAGGCTCCAATGACTGTCGGAGTGGCCTTGATGTCTTGATGTAGTGGGAATCTCTTGCACGACTATCCCATTCGCAGAGAAAACAGCAGTACTTTGTGTATCCAGTCTGCAGACCAAGCAAGGGAGCAACAACCTTCAAATCGCCACAAAGCTGCCACTGATGTTGGTCATAGTTTATGCACCTCAAAAGTTGTTTCATGTTGTCATAGGTTTCCTTCATATGGACTGCATGACCAACTGGAATTGATGGCAAAACATTGCCATTATGCAGTAAAACAGCTTTAAAACTCGTCTTTGATGAGTCAATGAACAGTCTCCACTCATCTGGATCGTGAACGATGTTGAGGGCTGCCATCACACCATCGATGTTGTTGCAGGCTACAAGATCACCTTCCATGAAGAAGAATGGGACAAGATCCTTTTGACGGTCACGGAACATGGAAACCCTAACATCACCTGCCAGGAGATTCCACTGCTGTAATCTGGAGCCCAACAGCTCTGCCTTACTCTTGGGTAGTTCCAAATCCCTGACAAGGTCATTCAGTTCACCTTGTGTTATGAGGTGTGGTTCAGAGGAGGAGGATGGGAGAAAATGTGGGTCCTGTGACATTGATGGTTCAGGACCAGAAGTTTCATCCTCTTCCTCGTCTGACTCAAGTGAGAATGATTCTGGTGCATCAGGAACTGGCAGTCCTTCTCCGTGGGGTACTGGGCGTATAGCTGATGGAATGTTTGGATAAGGCACAGTCCACTTTTTCTTCTTTGACACACCTTTCCCAACTGGAGGCACCATGCAGAAGTAACAATTGCTGGTATGATCTGTTGGCTCTCTCCAAATCATTGGCACTGCAAAAGGCATAGATTTCCTTTTCCTGTTCAACCACTGGAAAAGATTTGTTGCAGCATATGTGTGGGGCCCACCTCTTGTCCTGATCTCCAATTTTACAGCCGAAAGAAAGGTGATAGGCTTTCTTAACCATAGTGGTTATACTGCGCTTTTGTGATGCAAAAGTCACTTCACCACAAACATAGCAGAAGTTATCTGCACTGTTCACACAAGTACGAGGCATCTCTGCTCACTTTGGCTAAACAGAAATGTGTCCCTTTGCAAAATCAAACACTGACAAATAAGAGAGCACGACACTGTATGATTTCTAGAGCTGATATAGGGCAATTTGTTCAGCAGAGTGATGTAATATCGTTATGATTGCATCATCCATGACTTCTAGGAATAACATGATGCAATTCATATCATGTATGACGCAATACCAGCTTCAGATTGCATCATTGATTGTTTTGCCTAAAAAGCAAGTACTGTCCAAACCCAGTCATAGATTTATTCATAGATCCAGTCAAAGATGTATTTTAGTCATTTCTGGTTTAAATTGAGATCCCTTCCCTTTATAACTCACTTATCCTCCGCCATTCCCAAGTCAAGGGTCGTATATACTGACCCAATAGCATATCTTGAAAACTAGAGCCAATCAACAATTTTAAGCATCATTTTCGTTCTCAGTGACCCAGAATTAGTAAAGTTTGACTACATTTATTTCAGAAGCATTTTGGCTGTAGAGCAGTGTAATTAAAGACTATCATAATGCATATGCACCAGGGGTCTTACGATTACATGAGCAATCTTAATTCACATATTACACAATTTGAGAGCCTAACTTTGCAAATGTAATTTTCTTGTAATGTAGCTTTTTGTGTGTGTCTAAATATAAGAAGAAATAATAATGGTCATCTCTGGCTGCCACCATGTATTTCAATACATTTCCTCAAATTTTGATACAAATTTTTAAAGTACCTGTATCAAGAGAGATTCATAAAAAGGAGTTTACCTCAATTTTTCAAAGTGATAACAACTTGTTCTATAACCCCTCCTCCTCCCCCTGCCCCCCTTTTTTTTGGGTCCACCTTCCTTGCTGTGCAAGGTCTAATTTAAATTGTAAATTTCAAATGCAGGTCCCTACATGAGAAGGAAATTAGGAACAATCATGTGAAAAATTACCAATCTTAGGTTAAAGAACAGCACCCAACAATGTTTATTCAGGGTAAGTTTTTATCACAATGTATGAACCTTGTTGAAATATGGGCCAAAGTACCTTATATACTGGCTTGCTCAGGGCCTGGGCTATCTGACACAAAGTAAGACACAGCCTTTAAAATAAGAAGCAAGGTAGCCACCCTTTAATGGGCAGGAAAAAGTAGAAAAACAATATTTTACAGAAATTGAGCTATATAAAAGATTAACAGTCAAAGTCATCGGAAATCAGTTTATAACTCACTTTTACAGCCGTATAAGCAGAAGCAGTACAAGTGATTGCTTGGCAACCCAAACCCTGGGTTCTTGGCAGGCTCACAAATGTTGTCAACTACATTTCCCCCTTGTAGCAGTGGGGCTCTGAGGTAGGTCAACTCTTTTCCCCCCCCCCCCTCTCTCTCTCCCGTCTCCCCCCCCACACACACACCAATCCTCCATCCAGTAGCAGGACTATCAAAGGAGGTAATTTGTGACCTAATTTTCTTTCACTCTTACCAATAGCTCTGTAATCCACAAATCACAAAACTAACCATGACTTCTTTAATATTTCATAGATTTGCATTTTCAACACAACTGTAAGAAGTGTCCTCGCTGGTGATGGGCAGTTGGTAGACTCTGATGTGAACAACAGAAGTTCACTTACCATATTGGTCTTGGGAGTATTAAGTGTTTACTACAGTTATAATGGTATGAAGTAAATAAGCTAGCACATTAGGGGGAAAAACATTTTTTAAAAAAATATTCATTTTCACTTGCTATGAAACTACTACTAACGCATATTACCATATAGAGCAAGTAAGTCTACTTGCAAAACCACTGTAACTGAATATTAAACTCTAATTTTGTTGTCTTTACATCTTGGTTCAGTAAGTAAAAAAAACCATCAAGCAACAGTGACAAATTTTAGATGGACAATGCTGCACAAATATTAACTATGTTTTGAAAACCAAAATTAATGAACTTTAGCACAGCATTAAATGGAACCGATTATTCAGTCTATCCACAGAAGAAAAAAAAAAAAAAGGAGCAGGACTAGATCCCTGAATAAAAAAAGTTAAAAGCCTGGTTTTCACAGGGTTGTAATTTAAAGGCATACTTGAAACCTAGAAATGTTTATAAAGTAATAGCAATAAGCTTTCCTTCTCTAAAACTGTGAGGTTAGCAATTTAATTAACATCATTTGGTTATCAACCATACTCTTTTTTTTTTTTTTTTTTTTTTTGCAGACCTTCCCCGTTTCATATCTTTGATACTTAATGTAAACAACTCTATCATCAAGATCTCAATGTTAGTTAACACTGGTGCACTACACACCCAAAGGTCTCATCTAGAATACTGTGTGTGTGTATTACTGATTATCTGTCTAAAAACAAGATTTTAGGATTAGCAAGGGTTCAGAGAATGGCAACAAAAATTAGTATAATGGAAGCACTCATATGAAGAGAGAGAAAAGATTGGGATTGTTTACCTTAGGAAGGTGGTGAATACAGAGAGGATAGGATACAAGTATGTAAAATAATGACTGGTTTAGAGACGGTAGATCACAACAGCTTCTATTATTCCCATCTCAACACAAAAAAAGGGGCATTCAATGAAATTAAAATGTGACAAATTCAAAATTGCTGAAAAATAACTTCACACAGCACGTAAGAAACCAAATAGGGTCTTGAAATCAAAAATGTCAGGCAAACTTAAGTACAGGCAGTGCTACCAGATCCACCCGTATAAAGACTTAAGTAATGACAGTGCTAGTAGAGATTGTAGATAAAACAAAAAATTTAGTGACTGGTGAACTAGTTAAAGAAATATCCTACAGTATTGACAGCACATCCATTTTTCTCTATTTTAATGTAATTTTGTATTGTGTATTATATTATTGGGTAAATATTTTACCACAGGCATAAGAGCATGAGCTATATTTCTAAAGAATGTTACGTAACCAAAATAGTTGCCAAACACTGGAAAAGAAAAAGAAGAAAAGTGAGTTCAAATGTACCAACAACATACATATTGCTAACTGTTACGTAGGTAGCCTGTTAAGAGATCCTTAAAGTTACTATTCACTTACTTACTTAAAAGCATAGAAAGCTGAAAGTTGTACATGTAGGTAATCTACAAAACTCTGATTCTTACCAGTTCCCAAAGTGTTTTCCTACACCCACATGTTCATCTTGTAGGGATGATTCTGCCTTGTCAGGTGGTGCTGAGTACCCACTTAACATGGTGCTAAGCACCCCCCAACGTCTACTGCAGTCAACAGGAATGGAGTACTAAGCACCTCTAGGAATTCCTTAGAACTTTGTAGGATCTCACCTTTTGTACATTAGGTTTCTTGTGAATAGACTGGTCTTCTATATGTATGTACAATGCCCAGCACATGGGGCCCCAATCCTGACTGGGACCCGGGACACTATTACTATGTGGCCTTTATTTCAATTATTTGACCATCAATGTCAAATTAAGTAAAGTCAAAAAATAGCTAGAGACAAAATATTGTGCTGAAGCTTTAAAAGCATCAATATCATGTGTGGTTATTCCAACTAAAACATATATTAAGTTACAGTAAAAAGTTCGCTTGGAATTTAAATTAAATTTGTCACATTTTAAGGACACCTTCTTAAAACAGAGCCACATGTTTTCAACTACATATCTGATAGACGAATACTCTTCTGTCTTAAACCCATCAAAGGGACTTCATTCTCATTTCCCTCTGAAGTGTCTGCACTATAGCAACTCTAATGAAGTGTTTAATTATCTAATATGCTCACTCCCCTAAAGAACAGAGAAATCTTGATAATTAAAAGATAAATATTCCAATACACTCTCTCTCTTTTATATATGTTAAATTCTACTCAAGTACACCATTAAAATCAACAGTATTAGAATGAAAACATCCTAAAGAGCAGATACAATTATTAATGACAAAGTAATTTAGTCTCAGCAGTACTAATTTAAAATTCTCCTTATCTAGCTTCCTTCTAAGCTACTGTAAAATTTGGATTTTACTCATCCAATTAGAAATGAATCTCTGCTATAAGCTATTTTATCTTTGCATGATTAACTCAGACTAGTGTAGTACACCCACCTCCTCAAAAACTGTATAATCGATAGCAGTTTAGTTATTAACAATGAAATATTAAAACACCAAGTACTAGGGGTAAATTAGTAATTATGAGGTATTTCAATTTTCAGATACACTGGGAAACCAGATAAGGGAAAAACAATTAATAGCCATGGATTCCCTTCAACACTGAAAAGCACAAAACTTTGAATAATGAAACTGGAAACAAATATTTTGTTTATTTTTATTATATTTTATTTATAGGCATTAATCACAATACATCCAAGTTCTAAAGATCAAATCTTCAATACAATGATGGAGAAATTAATACAGAATTAAACTACAGCATTCCTACTGGCAGGGGAGGCTCTATGTTTTTTGCCACCCCAAGCACGGCAGTCAGGCGGCCTTCGGCGGCATGCCTGCGGACGGTCCACTGCTCACACAGATTTGGCGGCATTTCTGCGGGTGATCTGCCGGTCCTGCGCCTTCGCCGTACCCGCCGCTGAATTGCTGCCGAAGCAGCGGGACAGGCGGACCTCCCTCAGGCATACCGCCGAAGGTGGCCTCACTGCCGCCCTCTTGACGACCGGCACGCCGCCCCCCTCGGCTTGCCGCCCCAGGCACGCACTTGCTGCGCTGGTGCCTGGAGCCGCCCCTGCCTACTGGTACTCCCCAAAGTAATGTATTGAAATAAAGCACCTACAAAGGACAGGTGGTGGGGGTGGGGGAGGTGTCATAGAAAGTGGCTGCAGATTTGAAAAGAAAAAAGATTTCTGTAAATCATAAATAGGAACACTTACGGTCAATTTTTGGCACTTCTATTTTGTGCTAACCACAGGCCAGGGCCAATATCTTCATTATGCTTAAAAGTAACCAAAACAGGCTAGTTAGGCTTTTCAAAGTCTTAGCCTAGCACACCATATATGTAGACCAGGCACTTAAAGCAGACACCGGCACTCCCTGAAGAGCCTGAGGAGTCATGCTCAGAGAAACCCTTCCTGACATGAACAACAAGCCTACAAGACTTCCCGGGAGGGGAACTCTGATCCTATAAACTCTATTCTATTCTCTATAGGTTCTTCTGTCATGCTCATCACTGTAGTATCTGAGCACATTCCAGTAGAGCATTAAGCAATATGACTACGGTAATAACGTCAAGTGTTTGTTCTCTCATCCTCTCTCCAGGGGGAGAAATGCATGCAGTGGACATGGAGTGTTTTACTGCTGTATGTTTATGTTAGAGAAGGCACGGTCAAAGAAACATGCCTTGCATTTACAGCAGAAGGAGGAGAGGAATAAACAGCAAGTCAGCCTGAATAAAGATACACATTCCATTTTCAACCTTAAAAGCCACTAACATTAAGCAAACAGATCCCTGCATGACCCCCTAGAAACATCCCCATTTCATGACCGTGGGCACGGCTAGGCTCAGGGGGAAAGAG